>NC_090649.1:208310192-208605192 GCF_040937935.1 Hyperolius riggenbachi | reverse complement strand
GCTAGGTCGTGCTGAAAAATGAAATCTTCATCTCCATAAAGCTTTTCAGCAGATGGAAGCATGAAGTGCTCCAAAATCTCCTGATAGCTAGCTGCATTGACCCTGCCCTTGATAAAACACAGTGGACCAACACCAGCAGCTGACATGGCACCCCAGACCATCACTGACTGTGGGTACTTGACACTGGACTTCAGGTATTTTGGCATTTCCCTCTCCCCAGTCTTCCTCCAGACTCTGGCACCTTGATTTCCGAATGACATGTAAAAGTTGCTTTCATCCGAAAAAAGTACTTTGGACCACTGAGCAACAGTCCAGTGCTGCTTCTCTGTAGCCCAGGTCAGGCGCTTCTGCCGCTGTTTCTGGTTCAAAAGTGGGTTCATGCTTCCATCTGCTGAAAAGCTTTATGGAGATGAAGATTTCATTTTTCAGCACGACCTGGCACCTGCTCACAGTGCCAAAACCACTGGTAAATGGTCTACTGACCATGGTATTACTGTGCTCAATTGGCCTGCCAACTCTCCTGACCTGAACCCCATAGAGAATCTGTGGGATATTGTGAAGAGAAAGTTTAAGGCTGCTATCAAAGCATCCTGAGCCTCCATAACACCTGAGCAGTGCCACAGGCTGATTGCCTCCATGCCACGCCGCATTGAAGCAGTCATTTCTGCCAAAAAGGATTCCTGACCAAGTATTGAGTGCATAACTGAACATAATTATTTGAAAGTTGACTTTTTTTGTTTTAAAAACACTTTTCTTTTATTGGTCGGATGAAATATGCTAATCTTTTGAGATAGGAATTTGGGGTTTTCATGAGCTGTATGCCAAAACCATCAATGTTAAAACAATAAAAGGCTTGAACTACTTCAGTTGTGTGTATTTGAATCTAAAATATATGAAAGTCTAATGTTTATCAGTACATTACAGAAAATAATGTACTTTATCACAATATGCTAATTTTTTGAGAAGATCCTGTATGTTAGAAAATCAGTGGAATAACCTTTTTTGCATGCAAATGGCTAATGAGTGAAAACACATATAACTCACATCAAATGAAAGTCAATGGAGAACCTCACTTCTGCTAAAATTGCCTTCACATTTTCACATATTCGGTAAAACCCTTACATCTTGCAGCATGAATCTACCCAATGCATGCAAATTCCCAGCAAAGTGGCGCTTTCAATCACCGCCACATGGGCCGGAGCGGATTGCGCAGCGCAGTCCGCTCCGGCCCACGTGGCGGTGACTGACAGCGCCGCTCGCGCAGGCGCAGTACAGACCGACCTGGGGGTCGCCCTGACATTATCGCTGGGGACCAGGACGCAGCTGCGGCGAACGGCTGCGGGGAGAGCTGCAGTGAGGGGGAAAAATAGCAAAAATCAGTAACCCTTTGCACACTCGCATGCAAATGCTCAAACAAATGCATTCAGAGATTCACTCTTCCAGGCAGCACTGTTATCCCTACAGCCAAGTTAAAAGCCGGGGGCCTTCGTTCACAGAAGAATGCATTCTTATGCTTAGTCATCTACACTGCGCAGAAGTACTCAGGTAAACTTAGGTGTCCTAACTCTGGCCCTGTAACGTGTATAGTGCAGACATGCAAACATTCATTGCATCAAACCTATCTAGGGATTAGGAGCACACATCCTAACGTCCTCTCCTGGGACAGATAGTGCATCATACCAATCGCACAAGGGAGCCAACGTAATGTACCCATGGTATGACTAAGTGACTAAGCAAGAGAATGCATTCCTTTGTGAACTAAGGCTTCGGCTTTTAACTAAGCTGTAGGGATAACAGTGGTGCCTGGCTGAGTGAATATGTGAATGCATTTATGTGAACATTTGCATGCGAGTGTGAAAAGGGTTACAGATTTTAGCATTGTAACTAACGCACACGTAATTTACAAGACTGTGAGAAGTAACTGACAACATTTTTGTTTAAAGGGGCACTACAGCGAAAAACTGTAAAATTTAAAATATGTGCAAACATATACAAAGAAGAAGTACATTTTTTCCCCAGAGTAAAATGAGCCATAAATTACTTTTCTCCTATGTTGCTGTCACTTACAGTAGCCAGAAGAAATCTGACAGAAGTGACAGGTTTTGGACTAGTCCATCTCTTCATAGGGGATTCTTAGCAAGGCTTTTATTCTTTATAAAGACATTCCTGAAAAAGGATTTAAACAATGATGCTGGCCAGCTTCCCTGGTCAATACACAGTTTTTGGCAGTTGGAGAGAGCAACTGCAATTCACGAAGTGCATTTGAAAATATATCCCTGAGAATCCCCTATAAAGAGATGGACTAGTCCAAAACCTGTCACTTCTGTCAGATTTCTACTGCCCACTGTAAGTGACAGCAACATATGAGAAAAGTAATTTATGGCTCATTTTACTCTGGAAAAAATGTACGTTTGCACATATTTTAAATTTTGCAGTTTTTCGCTGTAGTGCCCCTTTAAGAAGACT
Organism: Hyperolius riggenbachi; assembly: GCF_040937935.1. Classification (NCBI taxonomy): domain Eukaryota; kingdom Metazoa; phylum Chordata; class Amphibia; order Anura; family Hyperoliidae; genus Hyperolius; species Hyperolius riggenbachi. The sequence continues at coordinate 208,602,726 of NC_090649.1, read as the reverse complement.
GTATATGCCAGCCAAACTGAGCTCCTGTGGCTGCTTCCTCCACCTCCATGACTGCTTGTGGCACACTTTGTGCACATGGCATTTACAGGAACAGCCGGGTCTCCCAGGCTGTTCCAGTACCCTCACAGGGTGTCATTGATGTGAGGGTGGTGAGGCTGGTCTACTAAGACCTAGGTTCTCAATGTGTGGTACGCGTACCCCAGTGGGTACTTCTGATGGTTCCAGGGGGTACTTGGGCTTGACATACTTAACCAAAAATAACAAATTTAGAGTTTTAGAAAATGATAAATCTAATTTAAACAACACCAAATCAGTATTTGATCTAATTAAAAGCAATAATAAATGCTTGGAAATTGTTTAGGACCAATTATCATGTACTACCATTAAATATATATTTGTCAAGGGCTACTTGTGATAATTTTGACTACACTAGGGGGTACTTGGTGAGCACAGGGTTTTAAAAGGGGTACATAACAATAAAATGTTGAGAAACACTGTACTAAGAGACCTTATTAGATTTACAACCACTTTAAGCAATTTGGTAGGGGGGCAATAACAATTTATTTTGTTAAGTTTGCCTTTTGTGACATAAACCTTGTCCCTCCAGCATCACCTGTCAGATTCTTGAATGGCATATGAATTGTAACCACCACATTTTCTATAATGTCTACATTTTCTAGAACACCCACTCCTGAACCCAAATTACTCACCTGGTGCAGTCACAGCTGCTAATTCCATTGTGTCTTATGGTAGCACCCAAAATATCAGGTGCAGCATGCATCCATTTTACCTATACCAATTATTAGACCATAACAAATAGCCTATTGTATTCATTTAGAGAGAACATGAGATTTTTTTTTTTTATGTATTCTAAAATGCACTTCCTATAATAGGGTATGTCCTTCCTAAAACCGTTCAGCCTTATCCTGTCTGGCTCACTGATCTGAGTTGGGATGATGGTGCTGAGCATATGTGCCACTCTCACACCTCCTTATATTTGACTTTTTCCCGGATACGACCCCCAGTTTCCACAATCTTCTTACCCTTTTGACCGGCGGATGCAAAAGTTCTATGTTAGATGCTATGACTCATTATGTTATTCATACGTTATCAATGGTTGCACGCCATCTTATCATTATGTTGTCTATTTGTACGATTTGCAAATGTTTGTGCAAGTTTACCTTGTCTACTTTTCTGAATAAAGTGATGATTGGAAAGAAAAAATAGACTTCCTACTAACTGGCCTTTTTGTGGGTTTATAAGTAAAACACCCAAGCCTACAGAAAAAAACCTCACACCAAAAAATAGTATTCTACCTCCTTGGCTCCTTTCCTTTGACCTATGCTGCTGAGAGCAGCCAAGCTGAAGTATGGTGGAGGTCCTGCGGCCTTACCCACGTGACCTTGCTCACTACATGCTTAGATACAGCCTTACTGTTCACAGGGAAGGAAAGAGGTACACGGCCAATTGTTTCGCCCCACCATAAAAATTCAATAACACTTCCTACTTTTCTCTGATGCCTCATAGAAGAATGAGTAGTCAATAAAAACTCCCTCTATCTACTGCCACAAGCTGTGTATAACTGGCCAAGGTACAGGACTTCCAAAATCAGGGTCACAGACAATTACGGTCAGGGCTTGTACTGCAGTCTGACCAGGTGCCTGTGAGCACCAGGAATGCAGGCGATGGGGAGGGATGTGCAGTCATAAGGGGGTGGATTGGACATACTGCACATGCGCATCCTAGTATGTCAGAGTTAAAGATTGGCAGCTTGGCAAAAGTTGCGCCCACAAAGCCTTTCGCAGCACAATGGAGAGGTATGTTACATTGTCATCCAAATTATCACAAGAGATCATTTTGGGGGGAAAAATGCTAGTATGGGGACTTAAAGTTATAAATGTGCTGGGAGGAATAGATAATTTCTCTATTTAAGGGCTCTTTCACAGTGGGACGTTGCGTTTGATGCGACGTTAAAGGGATACTGTAGGGGGCGGTCGGGGGAAAATGAGCTGAACTTACCCGGGGCTTCTAATGGTCCCCCGCAGACATCCTGTGTTGGCGCAGCCAATCCCCAATGCTCCGGCCCCGCCTCCGGTTTACTTCTGGAATTTCTGACTTTGAAGTCAGAAAACCACTGCGCCTGCGTTGCCGTGTTCTCGCTCCTGCTGATGTCACCAGGAGTGTACTGCGCAGACACAGACCATACTGGGCCTGCGCTGTGCGCTCTTGATGACATCAGCGGGATCGAGGACACGGCAACGCAGGCGCAGTGGTTTTCTGACTTTAAAGTCAGAAATTCCAGAAGTAAACCGGAGGCGGGGCAGGAGCATCAGTGAGCGGCTGTGCGGGCGCAGGATGTCTGCGGGGGACCATTAGAAGCCCCGGGTAAGTTCAGCTCATTTTCCCCCGACCCCCTTACAGTATTCCTTTAAGGTTGCACAACGTACCCCCAACGCAACGCATGTTAGTGTTGAAGTTGGACGTTATATTGACCTGCGTTGTGTCTCGCAGTGCGCCATTTTCGTTGCATGCTGATAAAACAAAAACGGCGCATGCGTCACATTTAAAATAAAAAAAAAAACATTACTGAGCATGTGCAAACAGTCCAACGTAGCTAATAACACAGATAACGCAAAGCAGCACTTTCTAAATATTGCTACACGTTACACACAACGCAACTTGAGCAATGTGAATGTCACACAGTGTGTGTTGCTGTGCTTTAGTCTGCGGTATTACTTTTTCTAACGTGAAAGCAGCCTAAAAGCCCCATTGCAAAATTTTCAGCTCATGCTTGTTCTGCTGAAACAATATTACTAGACTTGTAAATTATGGTGAGGCATTGCTCAGTATGGATTTACTGCTCAGCAGTAAAACAGGAATTTCTCTTTACCTGCAAAGCCTGTCAGACAAACTGAGGGAAGCATATTTATATTCAGAAACGAATGTCACTGGCTTCATAATTCGATGTAGTTATAAACAAATCATAAAAAACTGGGCCAACTTCCTGATGATTCTGATTGGCCAAATTAAATTTGCATTTAATATGCTTGCAAATCTGAAACAGCATCTCATTGACCGTCTCTACTCAGCGCTTCTGTTTTTGCAGTTATGATACAGTGTTAACTGCACTCTGTGGGCTGGAACCCACAAGGGCGATTTTTTGAGCGTTTGAAAACGCGAAGCATTTTGTAAAAACGCTCAGCTGATGTAAATGGATGGGGCAACTTTAACTGGAGCGATTAGAAAAATCACAAACGCAGGACATGCAGCATTTTGGGAGCGTAAGCGCTTCAATGTTAAGTATGTAATCGCTGGCGTAATCACTCATCAAAACCTGCACTGAGGGATTTTGCTAGCGTTTTGACGTTACTGCACACTAACAAAATTAAAATTAATTGAAAGGACCAATCAGACTTTAAAACGCTAATCGCTACACAACCGCTGGCAAATTGATACACTTTTTAAAAGCACTCCCTAAAAAGCTCATGAAAATCGATTACAAACTGCTCATACAAAACGCTAGCGATTGCGATTAGTGATAGTCTTTTGTAGTGGGTTCCAGGCCTCAAGCAGCCATAGGAAAAAAAGAGGTGGTGTCCATGCTCACTGCACTGTGGGACGTCGCCAACGTCAATCTGCTGACATGTAAATTCTTTGCAGTATGTAGACTACTTCAATAATTACAGTATAACCTTTAGCCCTGATTCGCACAGTAGAAAGCAGGTGGTGAATTCGCTGCCTGTCATCTGATCCTGTGCACTGGCCAGGTGCTTACTAGCACTTGCCATGAGCCTTACAGAGGTGGCCATTCTATGGAGTCACATCTGAGCACAGCAAAAGAGGCAACAGGAAAGTCCTGAACAAGCATTCAGATCAGATGTTTGTGACTGAAGTCTGAATAAATTAGCCATATCTTTGCTTTAAGCATGTAATTCAGACACTACTGGAGCCAGAAAGGTCAGGACAGGTATGCAACTAGTACTGTGTAAAAATAAATAAATATGGCAGCCTCCATATGCCTCTCACTTTAGGTTTGCTTTAAAGGACACCTGAAGTGAGAGGGATACTGGGACTGCCATATGCATTTCCTTCTAAACAATTCAAATTGCTCACTGTCCTGCTGATCCTCTGCCTCAGAGGGCTCGTTTCCACTGTTGCGGAATCGCCTGGATTCCACCGCGGACGAAATCGCATGCGGATGCGTTTCCACATGCTGGTTTCCCCGCGATTTTGCATGGCTAGGAAGCAGGCGAATTTAACCATGTCACTGCCTGTGTCAAGTTCCATAGCCTTACATGCGAAATCGTGGGGAAAACCGTATGACAAAGCCGCATGCGATTTCCCTATTAAAAGCATTGCGAGTGATTCGCCCGCATTCCTGCCACATGCGAAATCTGATGGCTCTGCCATGCAGATTTTCCCGGCACACCAAAACGCACCCGCACAAGTGGAAACAATCCCATCCACTTGTATTGCCTATGCGAATCCACATGCAATGCCTGCATGCGGATTCGCTATAGTGGAAACGAGCCCTAATACTTTTAGCCATAGACCCACAGGGCCATAAAATGTGGCCTGCATGTGGTTTCCCCATTTAGCATTATGATTCGGCCACTCTGAACTGCCAGAGTAGATATATTGGAAGTGAAGCCCTAGATCACCACCAGAAAAGCCATATGGGGTGGGGGGGGGGGGGGAATACTAGACACCAGGCATCTATATAGGGAAAGGAGTGTGTGATCAATAGTAACTGTTTAGGGGTGCGAGGGAAGTACACTAGACACCAACCAGGAAACTGTAAAGTGTAGGGTAGCGATTCTCAAGCCTGTCCTCATGACTCCCCAACGGTGCATGTTTTGCAGGCAACCTCATTTATGCACAGGTGGGGTAATTAGTGCCTAAGCTAGTTGGATTCTGTGTCGTTAAGGCACTAATTGCCCCACCTGTGCATTTGTGTGAGGTTGCCTGCAAATCATGCACCGTTGGGGAGTCACGAGGACAGGTTTGAGAAACACTGGTGTATAGGGGAGGGATTGTGCACTAGACACCAGGAAACTGTATGGGGAGTTGTCAGACACCAAGGAACTTTATAAGGGAGGGAGGTAGCCACTAGACATTGAGGTTGGCCCAAGAATTGGTCCCAGTGTTAAATTTCAGCCCACTTTGTATTGGAGTCTGACACCCCTGCCACAGACCTGAACAAGCATGCAGATCAGATGTTTCTGAGGGACACTTAAGTCAAACAAAAAAAAAATGAGTTTTACTCACCTGGGGCCTCCAATAGCCCGCTGCAGCTGTCCGGTGCCCTCGCCATCTCCCTCCGATCCTCCTGGCCCCGCCGGCAGCCACTTCCTGTTTCGGTGACAGGAGCTGACAGGCTGGGGACGCGAGTGATTCTTCCACAATATTGCCATCTATGCTGCTATAGCATATATCATACACCATATAGCAGCATAGAGGGTGCTAATGTGTCTGGGAATGCGAAGAATCACTCGTGTACCCAGCCTGTCAGCTCCTGTCACTGAAACAGGAAGTGGCTGCTGGTGGGGCCAGGAGGATCGGAGGGAGATGGCGAGGGCACCGGACAGCTGCAGGGGGCTATTGGAAGCCCTAGGTGAGTAAAACTCATTTTTTTTCTTTGACTTAAGTGTCCCTTTAAGTATTACTGCATTTACTACATGCTGGTTTCAGGTATGTGAAAAATACACTACAGAAGCCAGAAAAATCAAGTAAAAACGTTTGAATTGCAAGATATCAGGAAGAAACTGAGATGAAGACTATAAAAAGGACTGATATGAACGGATTTCCAGTATTGGATTAATAACCAGAATTGAAGATGCAAATACAGCTATGCAAAGATGCAGGAGGAGGGTATATAAAAAGGAATACATTATATTTATAACTGTGTTAAATAATTTACCGTGTTTGCTAGGGTTCTTTTATTATAAAAACATATATGCAGATCAGGTGTTCTGGATTCACTGGCTGTTTGCTTGTTGCAGGTGTTTGAAAAACTTCTTCATCCAAATAAGCATTGTAGCCAGGTACAAAAACTTATAGGAATTAAAAATAACAACATCCATATTGCACTGAGACAGGAGTTACCAGAAAAGGACCAGGGGAAAATCTCTTCAACAAGCACAAATTATAATGTAGCAATAAAAAAACCAGAACAGCCACTATCAAAGTGTCACTTCATTTATTGAGCAAAAGTGGCATAAAGCAGATTACAAGAGAGTGTCTCGAACCATAAAATAAAAATCCATTTATGGATAGAGGGAGTTGAGCGCGCGGGCACAATGACCATTTTACGCACTGAAACACTTGGTCACATGCAGTTTGGACAACGTTGGTTGGACCCGGACGGCTTAAATAGGCAACTCCAGCCCTGCCCTCTGATCCTCCCCATTTCTAAGGAGAATAAGGCTGCTTACACACAGGGACGTTACAGGCGCACGTTAGTGCGCCTGTAACGCTCCCCCAACGCACAGCAATGTAACTCAAGTGGGCTGTTCACACAGCCCACGTTGCGTTACATGTAACGCTGTACGTTGCCCGGAAAGTGCAGCATGCTACGGCGTTAGAGCGGCTATAGCCGCGTTAGACTGTTTACACATGCGCAGTAGGGGGCGGAGAGGAGGCGGGGAGAGCCAGCTACAGTAGCCGCGCACATGGCTACTTAATATGCACTGCACTGGCGGCCGCTGATTGGCCGGCGGGACCACGTGATGCGGAGTGTCTCGCTCCGCGTCACGTGGTCCCGCCGGCCAATCAGCGCCACTCTGGGAGACTTTATCGGAATAGAGCCGCCTAACGCGGCTCACTCTACCGTCGGCTCTTGCAGCACCATACGTTGTGTTAGGTGCACGTTATGCGACCTTAACGTGGCACCTAACGCAACGTCTTGGTGTGCAAGTAGCCTAAAAGCACAAGTTCCTAGGTCTGGACAAGATCCAGTGCTGTATAGAGGCAAAACAGTGTAAAGTTAGGCTGCTGTAATTACAGCAGGTGACAACCAAGCTAATAAAAAGAAAAAAAAAAAACAACGCTTGTCCTCAACATTCGCAGCGCATGCTAGCACTAATGTGCATGTGCAAACTGGTTAGTGTATAGGTGTATAGTAGCTTGGGCACAGAGTTTTAATGACTCCTTGACTAAAGTGAACCCGAGGTGAAAATAAACTGAATATAAACATATATTCTATTTATTCTCCTACTTCTAAAATTTAATTTTACTAGTATCCAATGGTTTTCTTTTATATTTAAACATTTACAAAGTAGGTTGAATGTTTTACTGTCTCTACTCAGTGGCAGCCTATTAAGTGTCAACAGTTCATTTTATCTCTCGCTGTCCTCAGAAATTGTATTTTGACAGGAAAACTTTTATGGCTGTAATTTGCTTATCAGTGCTATTTACTATATTCCAAACAAAAGACAGAACCTGTCACTTCCATGCCTATAAATTAACTCTTTCCGGCAGCAAAATAAAACAAGTAAATCAGCCTGGTTATTAATGTGTTTTTACTGTACATACACATATTTAGCTCATCAGGTCACATATCGCCTCGGGTACAATTTAACCACTTTGTCCTTTAATACAGTATATCTACGTCAGCTGTGGCTCTCTCCAAGCCACAGCGACGTAGATATACTGACCTGCTTGCAGCCCTGTTGTGCAGGGACAGGTGCGCTTCAGAGCGCACCTCCCGGCACTAACAGCTGCAATACTAATTGGTGAAAGGGAAAATGTTCCCTTGTAGCCAATTAGTAACCCCTTCACGGATAAACGATCACCGCTGTAGCAAACAGCGTGATCATTCATCTCTCCCCTCCGTGGTCGGATCTGCTAAAAGAAAAGGATTAGAAAGCAGCCTGACTCACCTTTTCCTGTTCCAGCGACCAGCCTGCAGCCCAAGCCTCCGATCGCCGCTCTGCACGCAGCCCAAGCCTCCGATCGCCGCTCTGCACGCAGCCCTGTGATGCTGAATAGCCGAGTCCCGGCTTGATGACGTCATCAAGCTGGGACCCGGTAACCGGCATCACAGGGCTGCGTGCAGAGCGGCGATCGGAGGCTTGGGCTGCAGGCTGATCGCTGGAACGAGATAAGGTGAGTCAGGCTGCTTTCTAATCCTTTTTTTTTAACAGATCTGGCCACCGAGGGGGCTGCCTGGGTGGGGGGTGGGGCATCTGGCTGGCTCCTATGGGGGTGCGTGGACCCCTGGTGGGGGGTGGGGGGTGGGGGGGTAAAATGTGCAGCTGGGGGGGGGGGGGGGGACAATAAAATAAGAGGGGGTACAATTTTATTTTAGGTTTATAATTTTATACTGGGGGCAGATCTGGCTATAATGGTGGGGGGCCCTAATCTAGGGTGCAGCCGCTAATCCTGAGGGCGCATCTGGCTATAATGGGGGACCACTATTCCTGGGGACACATATGGACACATGAGGGGCAGCAATCCTGGGGATACATCTATCTATCTATGCTGGGAGGTGCCAAACACAGAGGACACATTGGGCTATACTGGGGGTGACTGATATTGGGGACACATCTGGCTATAAGGGGGGGTCTGATACTCGGGACACATTTTGCTATTTATACTGGAGGACAGAATACTGGTTACATGTTTTTATCTTCTGTGGCACTTTTTATTTTTAAACTGGAATTGATAAAAACTGAGCAAAAAATGCATTTTTTTAATTTTTCCCCTCTTTTTCCCATTAAAATGCATAGAAAACTTTTTTGGTCTAAGGACAAAATACCCGCCAATGAAAGTCTAGTTTGTCCTGAAAAAAACGATACCTAGATCATTTAGGTGTCGTGAGTAGGGATAAAGTTATGGCTGATTAAAAAGGGACACCGCTAAAGCGTCAAAACTGCTCTGGTCAATAAGGGGAAAACAAGGTCTGGATGCGAAGTGGTTAAAGAATACCTGAAATGAGAGTGACTAAGAGTTAGACATATTTATTTATTTATTTTAACATTGCAAATTCCCTGGCTGTCCTGCCGATACTCTGCCTCTAATACTTTTAGCTATAGACCCCAACGGGATTTGCCGTATGCATCTTTCAGGTGTGCGATTCAGATACTACTGATACATAAAAGATAAGCAGGATGCTAGGAAACTGGTATTAAATTGAAAGGAAAAGCCTCCATATACCTCTCACTTCATGTGCCCTAAGCAACATAGTGCTACTACGTGTCAAGCCTCATATACACACACACTACTAATGTCGGCGGAGGTGGCAAAAACAACTGCCTCAGTGGATACTTGTAAACAAAACTAAAAATGCAATGTAGAACAGAATTTTGTTTTCTTAAAACAGAAGGTATTTGCAATTATTCATGTTGGAATGAGCATTTTAGGTGTTCCACAGTGCATCACTGCTGAATACGCAGATCATCCCTTTGTTGTCTGTGATAGCTAAACATACCTCCAGAACCGCCGGGATGCAATGATGTGTCAGCTTGTTAATATCATTGAGCCAAGCTAATCCATGCATACAGATTGTTTTGGATTGGCTGATCCTCATCATTGCATAGCGTGGAACAATCACAAATACCTTCTGTTTAAAGAAGGCAAAATTCTGTTTTACATCTTCATTTTGGTGACCTTACTTCAACCTGACTGCCCGTTTGCCATCTGCCTTGACCTCAGCCAGTTTAGGAAATCTTAAAGTGGACCTGAACTCTTGCACAGGACAGAAAGAAAACAGAGAAATGCACCCTGTATGTATTTAAAGAGTTTAGCTTGTCCCTCATTTGTGTCTAATCACAGGTTGCAATTTGATCTCTCCCCTGTGTCACTTGACTGCCACGGCAGATAACATCCTGGGCTTTCAAATAAACTTAATATATCTGCTTCCATGAAAGCAGGAAGTAGAAACAGTGCAGATTTACCGTATTTCAGGATTTGTATCAACTGTAACAAATAAATGTTTTTCTTTAAAGGTTATTATGCTGTTGCGTATCTTTTAGAGCAGAGAAGAAGTTCTGAGATCAGGTCCACTTTAAAGCATACCTTTAGTGAAATTTTACTTTTGCTTTCAATGTTTCAGGTACACTTTAAAAAGATTTATACTTACCTGGGGTGCATGTGCCATTTATTATAATTATAACTGCGCTTGCGCAAAATTTTTGCACATGGACAGGACCGCACATGTGCATTGGCCTGAAACTCGGCTGGATCTTGGACTCCACAGCAGCAGAAAGGAGGGGACTGGAAGGACATGGAGGAAGCTAACAGGCTTCAGAGATCTGGAGGAAGCACCGGGTTAGTATAAATCTTTTTGCTTTCAATGACTTAAGTTTACTTTAAAATGTACCTGAGCCAAAGTTCAGGTATAAAAATCACATACTTATCTAAGAAGAGGGAAGCCTCTGGATCCTATACAGGCTTCCTCGCTGTCCTCTGTTGCCCTGTCACAGAGCGAACCCTCCAAAGATGGAGCCTCAAGCAAACAAGTGTGGTGGTAGTTCTTTTTGACATTTAAAGTGACAGATCTTAGTGTGGAGTGGACATAAGATTGTTCATTGCGACTACATTCACAGTGGGTCGTTGCATTGTAATGCAAAGTAGTGGATCCGAGATAAACTTTTACTCATTGCATAATTGTGTTCCTTCCATATAGTTTACACGGCATTCCTCAAGCCAAATACTTTTTTTTGTTTTGTTTTAATACTCTAATTCCCTATAAACAAAGCAAGCCTCGCCCACAGCTTCTCCAGTGCCTTGGCACTCTCCGACTCATGTAGCAAGGGCTTATGGAAGCTCAGTCTGGGCAGAAGTAGGAGGAGGTTACTAGCCAGATATTTCAGAGGCAGAGAGGAGGAGAGGAGAGTGAAGTTTTCACTGTGAAAACGATGTAAACTTTAGATCAGATATACAGGATCTTCTCAAAAAATTAGCATATTGTGATAAAGTTCATTATTTTCTGTAATGTACTGATAAACATGAGACTTTCATATATTTTAGATTCAAATACACACAACTGAAGTAATTCAAGCCTTTTATTGTTTTAATATTGATGATTTTGGCATACAGCTCATGAAAACCCAAATTTCCTATCTCAAAAAATTAGCATATTTCATTCAACCAATAAAAGAAAAGTGTTTTTAAAACAAAAAGTCAACCTTCAAATAATTATGTTCAGTTATGCACTCAATACTTGATCGGGAATCCTTTTACAGAAATGACTGCTTCAATGCGGCGTGGCATGGAGGCAATCAGCCTGTGGCACTGCTCAGGTGTTATGGAGGCCCAGGATGCTTAGATAGCGGCCTTAAGCTCATCCAGAGTGTTGGGTCTTGCGTCTCTCAACTTCCTCTTCACAATATCCCACAGATTCTCTATGGGGTTCAGGTCAGGAGAGTTGGCAGGCCAATTGAGCACAGTAATACCATGGTCAGTAAACCATTTTCCAGTGGTTTTGGCACTGTGAGCAGGTGCCAGGTTGTGCTGAAAAATGAAATCTTCATCTCCATAAAGCTTTTCAGCAGATGGAAGCATGAACCCACTTTTGAACCACAAACAGCGGCAGAAGCGCCTGACCTGGGCTACAGAGAAGCAGCACTGGACTGTTGCTCAGTGGTCCAAAGTACTTTTCTCGGATGAAAGCAACTTTTACATGTCATTCGGAAATCAAGGTGCCAGAGTCTGGAGGAAGACTTGGGAGAGGGAAATGCCAAAATGCCTGAAGTCCAGTGTCAAGTACCCACAGTCAGTGATGGTCTGGGGTGCCATGTCAGCTGCTGGTGTTGGTCCACTGTGTTTTATCAAGGGTAGGGTCAATACAGCTAGCTATCAGGAGATTTTGGAGCACTTCATGCTTCCATCTGCTGAAAAGCTTTATGGAGATGAAGATTTCATTTTTCAGCACAACCTGGCACCTGCGCATAGTGCCAAAACCACTGGTAAATGGTTTACTGACCATGGTATTACTGTGCTCAATTGGTCTGCCAACTCTCCTGACCTGAACCCCATAGAGAATCTATGGGATATTGATTAGAGAAAGTTAAGAGACGCAAGACCCAACACTCTGGATGAGCTTAAGGCCACTATCGAAGCATCCTGGGCCTCCATAACACCTGAACAGTGCCACAGGCTGATTGCCTCCATGCCACGCCGCATTGAAGCAGTCATTTCTGCAAAAGGATTCCCAACCAAGTATTGAGTGCATAACTGAACATAACTATTTGAAGGTTGACTTTTTTTGTTTTAAAAACACTATTCTTTTATTGGTCGGATGAAATATGCTAATTTTTTGAGATATGAAATTTGGGTTTTCATGAGCTGTATGCCAAAATCATCAATATTAAAACAATAAAAGGCTTGAACTACTTCAGTTGTGTGTATTTGAATCTAAAATGTATGAAAGTCTAATGTTTATCAGTACATTACAGAAAATAATGAAGTTTATTACAATATGCTAATTTTTTGAGAAGATCCTGTATAGACAAGCTACTTGTTATAGTTAGTTTTTCATCTCAGATCTGCTTTTCATCTCTGCCACAAGGCAGCATTACACCGCAACAAAAGGTGGTAACGCAGATTAACGCTGCGTTACGGTCGCATACATTAGGTACTGTAAGGCATACAGGCAATGAAAAGTAGGCTTTCCTGTACCTGGTAATGAGTGCGTTTAGAGGTGACGCACTGCAGCCGTGCGTTACCATAACGCTAAACGTTACAATGTGACACCAACCACTGTGAATGTCCTATGGGATTATTGCAGTGCGGTAAGCTGCGTTATAAGAGTTTATAAAGCAGCTCTGCAATGTCCCACTGTAAATGAGGCCTTATGCAAGATTGGACTGTATATGCAGCATAGTTTCAGAAAACAAATCAATTCCTGCAACGTATGCACAAAGAGCACTGATGGGAAGGAGACGTCATAATTTGCTTCCCATTAATGACAGGGGAAAATGCAACATGCACACTGGTTTTAAAGCTGACCACTATACATAGGCAGCAAGAGAGAAGTTAAATAATCCTCTTCAATACAGTAGTGTAGTACACACGGAGTGTGCTCACATGTTATATAAATGTCACAATCATATTTGAAGACTTATGTGCCTCTGGAGAAGCAACTTTGCCTGGTCTGTCTTCCTCTGCGCACATACGGTGAAAACCTTTATGTTCTTACATGTCGCTATTTTATGGATATCTATTTCTTACAATAAATGTAGGTTTAGGAGCAGTGCCCAGCCATTTACTGTATATCCTTCACATATACTTGCCTGCCCAGTTAATGTTTTTTTAGGTTCCCGATTCTCCTCCATCAGCTCCTGAGATGATTCAGGGGCATCAGGACCAAGAGAGGGAGAACATACAGCAGCAGACATAGCTAAAACTGACAGATGGGATTTTTCACTGGGTATGCATTACACACCAACCTGGCTAGATAATGGTTCAACCCACTTGTCACCACTGATTCCAACAACATATGAACTAAAAATCTCAGCCATACAGCAAATTATATACAAATCTCAAAAGCCCCAGTAGCAAATGTACGAGTCTCTACAATTCATGTTCTCTTCAGCACAGCCGATTACCATATATACTCGCATATAGGCCGAATTTTTCTGCACAGCTAATCTGCAAGCGAAAGCCCAGATTACCATATGGCAGGAGGGATTAGATGCCCGGGGGAGAATGCTGCAGGAGCAATCAGAGGTCCGCTGGTCCGCGGGAGAGCAGAGCTGGATGGATGGATGGCTGGCCACAATCATAACTGAAGCGCTCCCCTGTACGCATAATCTCACGTTTGGCTGGCCAGAATCAAAAAGGAACGCTCCTCCGTGCACACAATCTGCGCTCCCTACACATGATCTTGCACTTCCTGACGTGCGAGATCATGTGCAGGAAGAGCAGATTGTGTGCACGGAGGAGCGCTCTTCTATGATTCTGGCCAACCAAAACGTGAGATTATGTGTACGGGGGAGCGCTCCGCCTCCTGCTATGATTGTGGCCAGCCATCCATCTAGTTTTGCTCTCCCCCAGACGAACCCTCCTGCCATACAGTAACCCGGGCATCTGCCTGCAGATTAGCTGTTGCGTTCTCCTTCGGCCACCCACAGTGCAGGTAGCTCCACTGTGTGCCAGTCACTGTACAGCCCCCGCAAGTCTTCACCGCTGCGCTCTCTTATCCCCTCCACAGGAAAATTTCCGTAATCGCGAAGGTCCTCGGTGGTCTGGGTGACGCTGTTCTCCCCCCATCCTGTTGGTAAGCGCTCTTCCTTTTGCACCTTACAACTTTGTAATTCCTTCCTTGGATCGATACTTCATGCTTGCCATCTACCACAATAGCATGCATTACTTGGCTCTGATTCTTAAAGGGAATCTGCCTGCCCTATTGCACTTTGTACATACTGTACATATATTGGGGTTACCTTTTTCTGCTTCTCTCTGCAGGTGTTAACTATTTATGTATTATATTGGGCTAATACTCTTCAGGTGATGGTGTTTCTGTTAAGATAGTGTGGTGTGGATGGAATTCTGCGCGCAGTGTGCAGACACAAGGTGCATAGTTACAATAACCACCCCATATGAAATGCAACAACCAAACCAGTTTTGTCAGAAGCCACGGCATTGCCTACCCCCGGCTTATATGCGGGTCAATCTTTTTCTGGTTTCTGGAGTAAAAGTTGGGGGGGGGGTCGAGAGATAGATATAGATAGATAGATAGATAGATAGATAGATAGATAGATAGATAGATAGATAGATAGATAGAGAGAGAGATAGAGAGAGAGAGAGATAGATATATTTATATATATTAGTAGCTACAAGTCTCAACTACTACTATCTACTAGTCCTAAGCAGCACACTTGATAACCAGTAGCAATCCTAGGGCTGGTGCACACTACAAGTTTTAAACACTAAAGATTTTAAAAGCTCTTACTACTGCAATGCTATGGGGGATTTTTACAAAATCACATCGCTCCAGTGTGAACACACACATAGGATAACATTAGCGGGAGCTTTTAAGAAAAAAAAAAAATCACAAAGCGCTCAGAAAAGCTCTTCTGGTGTGCACCAGCCCTTAGGCCCAGTGCACACCAAAACCGATAGATCGTCAAAACGCTAGTGGTTTTGGGAGCAGAGAGCCGATATTTGCCGGGTGCACACCGAGCGGATTTTGTATGTGATCCGCCGGCCGCATCCACGTGGCTAATGTATCTCTATGGGCTGGTGCACACCGGAGGTTTGAGGATTTAAGCAAACCGCAAACGTGCAGCAAGAGGCACGTTTGCGGCTTGCTAAAAACCTCAAACCGCCGGTGTGCACCAGCCCATAGAGATACATTAGCCATGCGGATTTTAAAGTGGATGTGGCCGGCGGATCCGCCCAGGGTGAAATCAGGATGCTCACAGCAGCTCCCTCTCCTATCAGCCTTAAACGACACCTGAAACAAGAGTAATATGGAGGCTGCCATATTTATTTTCTGTTAAATACCAGTTGCCTGGCTGTCCTGCTGATCTATTTGGCTGCAATAGTGTCTGAATCACAAACCTGAAAACAAGCATGTGGCCAATCCAGTCACACTTCAGTCAGAGCACCAGCTCTGCCTTCTTGTTCAGGGTCTATGGCTAAACGTATTAGTCATAGGATCAGGATCCGCAGGACAGCCAGGCAATCTGCATGGTTTAAAAGGAGATAAATATGGCAGACTCCATATCCCTCTCACTTCAGGTTACCTTTAACTCAGGCCCACTCTGATACTCTAAGCAGCTCCCTCCAGAACAAAGTTGGCTATCCTTACAGAGAAACTCCAACCTAGAATTGAACTTTATCTCAATCAGTAGCTGATACCCCCTTTTACATGAGAAATATAATGATTTTCACAAACAGACCATCAGGGGGCGCTGTATGACTGATTTTGTGCTGAAACCCCTCTCACAAGAAGCTCTGAGTACCGCGGTACTCTGGGCAAACTGCCACAATGTAACAATGTTCACAGACAGGAATTAGCTGTTTACAGCTGTCTCTAACAGCCAAAACAGCTAGGAGCAGCTACATAACCTGCCCACAGTAAAAATGTCACCATGTAATACATGTCAGAATGTGAATCGGGGAGAGGAAAGATTTTACAATGAGCAAACACTGACTAAATCATTTATACATAATTATGGTAAAAAATTAAGCACTTTTTTTACTATATTATTTTCACTGGAGTTCCTCTTTAATGTCCACTCCTCTTAACAGCCAAGCCATTATTTTAGTAAACAGGCAGAAGGGACATGACTACAAACCATGGTGCTTCATCCTTACACTACCTTAGTAACAGGTGCAGGCAGTATAAACGCTCTATCTGCAAAACCTCCACCAGAAAAAGTTTAACCCAGGCCTCACTTTGTCGCATACAAAACTTTATTAATAGAAAATTAGCAGCAATGACATACCATATCAAAAGATTCCAATAAAAACACTAAAAACACTTGGAGACTGGAATACCCTGGCAGCCCCTGCATCCCACGCACGCTCCACATTCATCCATCTACATCATACTGCTGGAAGAGAAGCAATTGCATGTATATATTGTGAACCACAGAGCTCTGGGTAAGCAAACCAAAGGGGGGATTCCTCCTAAATAAGAGTCCTAAGCTTTCCTTGATTTATAATAGCATGAGAAAGTGAGTGACTGGCCAGTCCAGATAAAGAGTTAGCAGTGCAAGCTTCAAGTTCTAACTCTGGTTCCAGTGGCGTAGCTAAGGAGCTGTGGGCCCCGATGCAAGTTTTACATTGGGGCCTATAGCACTCTTTACATAACAATTGATACGGCACACCAAAACCTGCCAATGGCAACTACAGTGTCAGAAGTGCAAGAGGGGAATGGGGAGCAGTTTGTTAATGATTACCACTATTCAAAGTATCTATAGAAGTTATTATTATGAGCACAGGACCAATAGAGAGCTAATACTGCAGTTGAGGGAGGGCCCTTTGGGGCCCCTCTGGCCCAAGGGCCCCGATGCGGTCGCTACCTCTGCACCCCCTATTGCTACGCCCCTGCTGGTTGCCATTTATATAGATGAAATTATCACCTCCACATATCAGCCACAATAGAGATGCTTGAAAGTTCAAGTGTCCACTGCATAGCAATAGATCAGATAGCAGCTTTCAGCAATGCAAGAATGAGGATAGACAAAGGCAGGTTATAGCAGTAATGTTAGTTGCAGCAGCATAATAAGGCAGCGTGTCAAAGCACTTTCTGTTTTGTTCAAAACGAGAGGGGAGAGGGGGAGGACTTCCCCTGTATCTTACATATCCCAGTGGATCTGTGGTAGCCGTTTCTTCAGCTTACATGCCCGCTTTAGCTTCTCACCAATTGGGGATGGTGTATCGTCCGTGCTGATCGCGCTGGCTTAGCGCATTCATGCAGCACCAGCAGTGATGGCGGCAGGGAACGCTCTCAGAGCGGCGTGGGCTCATAGCAGTGGGCAAGGCCGGCCTCCTGTAGCTCCTCCCACCTACATGTTTCGCCCAATGGGCTTCATCAGGGTGTGGCTTGTGAAAGAAGGGGATGATCAGAGCATTTGTACTCGGGCAGCGATCACCTGACATGCCTGAAGGCGCCATCTTTGTTGTTGGCAGGCTTTGCCCATACCTTCATACGTATTATTATATAGCTCATTCCAGATTTTTGCATGACTATATAGTTTCATCTTTTGCAGGAGAGAACAGGGGAGAGAAAGAACAAAGGAAGCAAATAAACGAAGAGGTGCTTTTTCCATCTTGGAGTTTTTAGCGCTTTTACTTTTTATTTCTTAGAATTCTTAGTTCTTCTGCTCTCAGCACAGGGACAGGCAGCAATAGTAAAGTAAGTGAACTTTCATTCAGCACAATACTCATGCATATCATACCACTCACACCTCTCCCCCAGCTTTAATTTTCAATGGTCTATTATCGATTTTTTCCTTCCATCTCCTACGTTATCACCAATATATTAATTAAGGTACAGGTATCGCCACAGAACCTTTGTTTTATTCATTATACATGTGCAGTACTACACACAGCACTAAACATTAATACTAGTCCAAAACATTCAGGGACAGGGCTGCATGCCTGTCAGATTAGGTTGTGCATGGTTCAACATGAGGAGTGGGATTGGATACCGCACAGTAAGTCACCCTAATACGGATTCAAGTATACTGAGAAGTTAATCTCAGAGTTAAGACCATTGGGGGTTAATGTATCTATTTTATATATCCACATGGTTTCTCTGCGGAGAAGTTCTCTCTCTACACTTATTTTTCTTGTTCCTTTGGTTATTGATGTCAATACTTTAACCAAACTCCCTTTAAAATTTCCCCCATGGTATTGCTGATAATGTTCTCTCAAGGGACCATTGTTCTCTTTGTTTTTATTCTTTACATTCGACATGTGTTCTAAAATTCTTGTTTTGAACATTCTGGTGGTCATCCCAATATAGTGTAGGCCACAGGGGCAGGTCACCATGTACACCACCCCCGTGGTCTCGCAGTTCATGAACGACTCAATTTTATATTCCCTTTTATGTTCAGTATCCCAAAATGAATTTGTCCTATGTACAAAGGGACATACCTTACATCGCCCACACCTATGCATGCCTTTTGGCGGGGGGACAGATCCTAACCAGGTTCTTCTCTCCTCGATCTGTTTTTTATTTTTAAATTCAGAGGTTACAAGTTGATCCTTTAAATTTCTTGCCTGCCTAGCTGTTAACATGGGGACAGATCCCACGATTTCCGCTATTTCAGATGATGCCATCAATATAGGCCAAGCTTTTGTCAACACGGCTCTCAGAGAATTCCAGTGTGAGCCGTATTGAGTTATTATTCTCTCTTTTTTTAGGTCATTTGATCCATCTCTCTTTCCAGGTGCGAGGAGGGTTCCCCGGTCACGGTCTCTTGCCCTTTTCAGACATCTTCTAAGCACCCTATGTGGGTAGCCACGGTCCCTAAGACGTGAGTATAATTCACGTGATTCCTTCAGAAACTCATCCTCGGATGAGCAGTTCCTCCTTAGACGGAGGAACTGTCCATAGGGGATGTTCCGTACCAGGTGGCTGGGGTGATGGCTGGTGGCGTGGAGTATAGTATTTCCAGCTGTAGGTTTCCTATAAGTAGAACTACAAAGAGCTCCACCCCTGACCGCAATTTTAAGGTCCAGGAATGGGATCTCATGTTCATCGCATATATATGTTAGCCGGATATTTTTATCATTATTATTCAATTTTTGTATAAACTCATCTAATTCATTTTTGCTACCATTCCAAACCACCAGCACATCATCAATAAATCTAATCCAGAGAGCGACGTGGCGCTGGAATGCCTCAAGTACATATACATCCTTCCTCTCCCAAAGTCCTAAGTGAAGACATGCGTACGCCGGCGCACACGCCGCTCCCATTGATGTTCCGGCCACCTGGCAATAGAACTCCCCTCCAAAGAGGAAATAATTTTCCGTCAGAACCAGGCGCAGCACGTCCATTAGGAACGGGTTGTGGTCAATTTGGGCAGGGTATGCTTCATCAAGGAAAAAGGCCACCGCCTCGAGGCCCACCTGATGGGGAATCAACGTGTACAAGGACTCTACGTCTATCCCCACCAGGAGGGCCCCCGGGGGTGCAGACAAGTCAGAGATGACTCTCAATACATCCCTGGTGTCTTGAACATATGACGGGAGACCCCGTACTAGCATCTTTAGCTTTTGATCGACAAACTGTCCAATACTCTCTGTCGGACCTCCATTTCCTGACAGGATCGGTCGGCCAGGAGGCCTTTCTTTATTTTTGTGGAGTTTAGGGATCAGATAGAGAGTGGGTCTAATATATTCCTCAATTTTCAAAAACTCAAGTTCTGCCTTGGATAACAAGCCTTCTCTGAAGGCCCCCTCCATTTTATCATTGATTTTGTCTACCAAGGGAGGAAATGGGTCCCGTTCGAGGCGTTGGTATATCGACCTATCATCTAAATGTCGATGCATTTCTATTAGATAATCATCTTCACCCCACAGGACCACATTTCCCCCCTTGTCACTTGGCTTTATAACAAACCCCTTTGCATCTTTCAGCTCTTGCAGAGCTAATTTTTCTTCTTTAGTTAGATTTTGTTTGACTTTAGGGTTTAAATCCATAGTTCTTAAGTCATTACTCAAGGTTTCCAAAAACACTGAAAGATATTTATTTGAATTGAGGGAAGGCATGAACTTGGATTTTTTCTTTAATTTAGTCCGAGGTATACCATCACTCACTGATATGGCTGTATCATCCACCTCTTCATCTATGTGCCCCTCATCCCACAGACTCTGTAGTGCCACTAAGGCTTCCCGTTCTTCTAGGTTTAAACATTCATATTGAACTTCATCATCCACATTTTCCCTTAATTGATTTTTATCTTTAAACATTAATTTCAAGTGGACTCTCCTCAAAAATAGGAGAATATCTTTATAGATGATGTATTCATCTCCTCTCTGAACAGGGGCAAATGTAAGTCCTTTCGAGAGGAGCGATATATGTCGAGGCTCTAATGGGAAGTTGGACAGGTTGACCACATTGACACCTGGTTGTCCTTGTTCTATTTGTTCTGACTCCGCCCCCTCCTCGGCAGATCCCTCCCTGTTGTTCCCCTTGCTTCTCCCTCCCTTCGATTGGTCCCCCTTATTCCCTTTGTCATACCTTTGTCTTTGTCCTGGTCGTCGCTTTGCTCGTCCTCGTCCTCTGTTTCGCCCTGATCTAAAAAAGTCACTTGTTTGTCACTATCTTCATCACTACTTTGTATAGCCTTGCCGTTCCTATCTTCCTTTTTGTCTTTTGGGGGTGGGGCAGGTCGTCTTGGACGACTGCCACTTCCCCCTCCTTCTTGACTTAGATCTACCTCGTTTGGGTCTGAGAGATGGATCAAAGGCTGTTTTGAGATCCCATTCTGCAATATCTTTCTGAAATTTTGATTGCTTCATCTTTTTGATTGTAAATTGGGCTTTTTCTATATGAGTTTTTAAATTGTTATTAAGTTTCTCAAATGCTGGGTCATCTTTATATTTATCCAGTTGTCCAACACTTTTTTCAACCTCCTCTGAGAGCTCCTCCAGCTGCACCTGTTCCTCCTCTATAAAGAGTTTTAGGATTATACATAATTATGGTAAAAAATTAAGCACTTTTTTTACTATATTATTTTCACTGGAGTTCCTCTTTAATGTCCACTCCTCTTAACAGCCAAGCCATTATTTTAGTAAACAGGCAGCAGGGACATGACTACAAACCATGGTGCTTCATCCTTACACTACCTTAGTAACAGGTGCAGGCAGTATAAACGCTCTACCCTAAAGAAAAAGTGTGGCCAGTAAGAAACCCCACTCCAGTGAGACCAGTACAACCTCCCTCTCTTTCCCAGCACGTGACACCCCATCCACCAGGCACTTTTCCCCAATTGGAATAGTAGTGCAGCAGACTATTGTAACATTTACCTATTCTATTACTCCTATTATATTGCATAACCACTCTTAGCTCCCAAGTGTTCCTGCATGTCACGTGACATAGATCGGTATGCAGTATAGGGCGTAGCTCCAATGATTAGTAGAGGAGACCAAACCTAACATAGGAACAGGTACAGTGCTGCCTATAATTATTTATACCCCTAGCAAATTGTGACTTAAAGTTACTTTTATTCAACCAGCAAGTCATTCATGTCAGACATGAAATGGCATAGGTGTCTCCCAAAAGATACGGCGTTGTACAAGAGGCATTATTGTGGGTAAAAAAAAAAACAATTTCCCAGCTTTTATTTACATTTGAGCAAAAAATGTCCAGTCCAAAATGATGCATACCCTTCTCAATAATCAATAGAAAAGCCTTTTTTAGCTATTATAGCAAACGCTTCCTATAATTGCAGACCAGCTTTTTGCATGTCTCCACTGGTATTTTTGCCATTTAGCAAAGAGCTTCAAATCTTTTCAGGTTGGAGGGTCTTCTTGTCATCACCCTGATCTTTAGCTCCCTCCACAGATTCTCAATTGGATTCAAGTCAGGACTCTGGCTGAGCTACTTCAAAACGTTAATGTTGTTGTCTGCTAACCATTTCTTCACCACTTTTGCTGTGTGTTTTGGGTCATTGTCATGCTGAAATGTCTACTGGTGCCAAAGGCCAAGTTTCTCTGCAGACTGCCTGATGTTGTCCTTGAGAATCCTCATGTATTGCTCTTTTTTCAATGTGCCATTTACTTTGATTAAGTTTCCTGGTCCATTGGCTGAAAAACACCTCCAAAGAATTAGGTTCCCACCAAGTTTGACAGTGGTGATGGTGTTCTTTGGTTGAAGGCTTCTCCTTTTTTACGCCAAATGAAGGAAACATCATTGTGACCAAAGAATTCAATTTTTGTTTTATCTGACCATAACACAGGGGACCAGAAGTTGTCTTCTTTGTCCAGATGAGCATTTGCAAAGGCCAAGCAAGCTTTTGTGTGCCTTATCTGGAGAAGTGGTGTCCTCCTTGGTTTGCATCCATGGAACCCAGAAGTGTGCAGTGTCGATTGGATTGTCTTCCTTGAGACATTGTCACCAGCAGAGCCCAGATTCCCCAGGATGACCTTGGTGGTGATATTTGGATTATTTTTTACCTCTCTCACTAACCTCCTGGCCAGCACAGGTGTCACTTTTGGCTTCTGACCAAGTCTTCTGAGATTTTCCACAGTGCAGAACATCTTGTATTTTTAAATAATACTTTGCACTGTAGCCACTGGAACTTGAAAACATTTAGAAGTGGCCTTGCAGCCCTTTCCTGACTTGTGAGCAGCCACAATGCACAGCCGCGGGTCCTCACTGAGCTCATTTGTCTTAGCCATTGATTAAACCCACTGTCCCCAACTAATCAGGGTAATTAGGATGTTTTAGAACAATTTGGACTATTTGGAATGTTATAGAACTTTGGATTTATCCACAGACTGTAACAGTTTGTTAAGGGTATGAATAATTTTGGACTGGACACGTTTTGTTCAAATGTAAATAAAAGCTAAGAATTGTTTTCCCCCACAATTATGCCTCTTTTAGTCTCATAGTCTTATCTTTTGGGAGACATCTATATAATTTCCTGTCAAAAAATGACTTGCTGGTTGAGTAAAAGTAACCAAGTCAAAATTTGCCAGGGGTATGTATAATTATGGGCTACACTGTAAATATTACACTGCTTCACTGCACTGCTCTGCCAAACTGAAAGGGTGACATGGAGGGATGAAAGTGGCAGGAGAAGCGGCACCTGTTCTATTAACAGGCAGGTCATTCCACACCATTTGACTCCTGAAAGAATCTCATCTGAGGATAGAGATAAGCACATAAGACAAGGACCCACACTGGATTAAACTCAATCGAAGTGGCCTTTAAAAAAATGTTCCCAAAAAATTAGCATGTATACAGGAGCCACATACACACCATCCCGGCATGCTGGATCTTTAGCTACATGATCCGACCAGCCTCCTAAGCGTATAGTTCTCCTGTCCAACCTGCACCCTGAAAGCTGCAGGGTTATGAGTTTCTCTGCTCCCCCATCCCATCGTAACTACAGATATGTCGCTGGCCTCTAGGCTAGTGACACATCCGTACAAAACTTGCCCCAAACTGTAATCTGATGGAACGTGTCTTGACAGCTTTATATGAACATTCTTTATCGCCATCTACTCTTCTTATTTAACAGGGCAGGGGCTCTGCTTCATCATCTCCTCTCCAGAGACAAGGAGGTTACAGCATCAACGATGTCCAGTGGGCAAACAGAAGCATACAAGTAGGGAAAGGCTCCTAAACAATGAAAAGGAGGACCAGTAACCAAGAAAAAAAAAAACTCTATGGGGAGGGGAGTTGTAATGTTTTGTCCATATGGTTTGTGTTTAAACTATGCAAGAAGTTCTGATTCAGGTTTTAATCTTACTCGCTAAAGCCTGGTACATGCATCAGTTTTCACTGGCCAATCATTGGGCAATGTTTCCACTGCCATGTAGTTTGAGGGCTTACCTACACAATCTAATATTCAAAATCTGTTGGCCCTCATACTACATGGAAGTGGCAAAATTAGTCAGTCACTGGCCAATCAAAATTGGATGTGTATACCCTATCAGGCTTTAGAATTGTCTTAATGTAAAACATATCTACAGCTTAGAGATGTTTTTAACTGTAAATGCTAAAAATACAATCACATCACTTTTGATATCCAGTTCTCAGACTGCAAAATAAGTATACTGCATTTGAAAGAAATGCTCTATATGATAAACAGAAACAAAACGTATGATAAACAGAACACTGAGTGCAGAAGTATTCTAACTGGTCTAAGGCCTGAACCCTACTAGAGAACTTTCAGCAGTTTTGTAATTGCCAGCAATTCCAAAAGCGCTTGGTCAAAGATGGTCAGTGGAGGTGATCTCATGGTACCAATTTCCTGACATCATAATTGCTGTGACAGCAGCATTTCTGGAACATTTGTACTTCAATACAAAGTATAGGATAGCTGCAAAATAATTTTTTTGCGTTACAAAGACATTTTGCAGAGCTTTTACTACCCAAAACCAATTGCCACAAAATGCTGCAAAAATAGCTTATAAACCGCTTAAGTGATTTCAATTGCAATTTGTGATGGGCCCCAGCCTTTGTGTTTATAACGAATGTAAATATCATCCATGTGCATTTTCTCAGCCAATGAATAATATGGCAATGCTAATAGTGTACAAAAAAGACAAACAACTGGAAAAGGACTAATAAAGGACAGTAAAGGACTTAATATCTTGTTTTGAACTTTACAAATCTGAATCATGGAAGGCATGTTGCAGGAAACTTAATCTTGTACCTGGAAATAAAGTGGGGGGTGGGACAGACACAAGAAAATCATACTCTCACACAGCAAAACATAAAAGAATGTGGGAAACATGATCCAAAGAGCATCCATGTGTAATACAAAACTTGTGCTGTACTAGACCTCTCTGCAATTGTCAGTATTTTTTCCATTCCAGATCCTCCCCAATGATTTTGTATTTTCTTGGCAAACAAATCGATATTAACAGCCAATTCTTAGTGTAAGCACAGCACTGATGAAAAAAACTATTCTTAGCAAAAATAAGACAGAAAAAGCCATTTCTTAAAGTTGCAATAATTAATAAAGCAGTATGCCTCTTTCTCAACTGCAATATAAATAGCACAGGCTGCAACAGCAGCCTTTCAGTCTGTTTACATTTGGCAGGAGCTACTTTTCCAAACTCTTCCTGGGTGCCTGTCACACAAGCGCAGGCTTCTGTAGTCCTGTTCACTTGCCATCAGACAGACAAAAGGCCTGGGCAGAGCTTCAAGGGTGTTTGATGAGAACACTGCTATTGTACTCAAGCCCATCTAGCAGATGATGCAGAATTCACTCAACTTCTGTCCAGATCTGAGAAATTACATCATCATGGCTTATATGACGACTGTACAAAATCCATCACATATTTGTGAGCTTAGTGACACAAATGAGTCTGAACTTAAATCACTGCAATGTTGTCATTATCTGATCCTACAGAACAATAAACATACCAGTATGTCTTTAGAATGTCTGGACATTTTTCCCCCTTAAGAATTAGTCAACAACACAGTGCTACTGTTATTAATTCAAAGTCTAACCAGATTACAATTTGCACCTACAAATTACATTTGTTTACATTTCAACTGTAGGAAAGTAAGTTGTCAACAACCATGAAGGTATTTTGGCTAAAAACCAGTAAAGTACTCCAACTAGATCTAATAAATGAAATTAAACCAACAGCAATAGAAGATTATCAGAAATACCAAGCTATACATCCCAAGAATGGGACACAAATGTTTAATATGTATTCTTCCTCGTTCCTCCCCACTCAGAATAACCAATAATTCTAGTACAGTCTAACACCTCATGAGCACAAATCACAGATAGCAGCCCTCTGGTTTAACATTGGATTGTCTTCCAAATACCTATTTTCTGTTTCAAAAAGTTTATTGTAAATTTTAACATTGTATAATTACAAAAGCTCGCAGAATTCTGCATATCATAAGAATTAGACACTACACTATTAGAATATACATACTACAGAGGCAAAAGATACCTCAGTATAATCGCTATAAGCCTCTTGTGTACAATCAAGAATCCAAACCATATGTTCAATGATATATATATATATATATATATATATATATATATATATATATATATATATATATATATATATATATATATATATTTACCAAATCCATTTAAAAATACCACGTTAAAACACTGCTTGAAAAGGGAGTCTCTTCTTGACTTTATTCTACAGACACATCTGTGATAAACTTCCACCAGTGAGACTGAGAACAACTAACACTTCCTCAGTGAAATGCTACATTAATACATGCACGGTTTCACTGATCTTTTGTCTTTGTGTCACTTTCACTCACCCAAAATCATCGTCCATAGACTTGAAGAAGAACTTGTAATTGGGTTTGTTGAGCACCCCTTTGAAATCTGCCAGCGTCACCCGCTCAGAGGGCACGGGCAGCTTCACCAGATACGGCGTCTCCTGCTCATCCAAGTGGTAGATGACCTTAGTCTCCCCCATGGTGACAAAGCTGGGCTAAGGGTCGCACAGGGCTTGTTCCAGGTAAGAGAAGGGGCCCAGCCCCAAGGGCTGTCATTCACGGCAGGCCATGGAAGAAAGAAGAGGCAGCCTGGCCGGGTGACATACACTCTACAACAGAGGAGCAGAGATTTAATGGCGGGGGAGGGGGAAGGGATGAGCCCTTCGGTGATACGGTATGTGTGTACGGAGAGAGGGGAAACAGGCAGGGGCGAGGGGAGACACTAATAAACACTTTAGTGTGTGGCCTGTCAGCCCTTGTCCCACAACGAAAGCGTCCACACTGTCTGACCCGCTGCTATGGAGCGTTGTGTACTCGCTGACGACTCCGAGCTCCCGAATACATGCACACAAGCCCAGCGTTATTCCTTCCCTCAGCCTTCCCGGCCAGTTCCCCGGTGTGTTTCTGTCACTCGGTTCCCGTTCCTTAAGCGCCGCGCATGCGCAAACTACATAAATCCCAGCTGCTGTCTGAGCATGACCAGAAGACCAGAGCAGAGAGCAGCATTTCAATGACACGCCCCTTCTTATCATGTGACTCCTGCACATACGGATATCCTCCGTTGTTAGTAACCCCCCACCACATACGGTCACAGCAGCTCCGACTAGTGGTGGATGCGCAACGTGAAGATATAGTAACCACATACAGCTACATTGTTATTATTTTTATTCCACGGCGCTGTACAGAAGACGTTACAAACATGCGTAACCTGAAGAATACAGACAATACACAAAATATAGCAATTGGTACATAATACAGATTGGAAGACATAGTAATTACAGTGAAAAATGTAACATGATGAAGAAAGTGTATAGCAAATGCCCAGACACAAAATGTTGATAGAGCCTTGCCCTTATGAATTTACAATCTAGGAGTGCCCACACTTTTTAGCTTGTGAGCTACTTCAGGAATTACTAAGAGAAAGTGAGTAGGCATGATCTCAGCCTCCGCAGAGCTCCAGAGTTTGGATTCTGAATCCCAATTAAAGCGTGCGGGCCACAGCAGGGGGGGAGGGCAGTTCACTTACCCTTGGTACGCCTATAGCCGATGAGCTTCACTGTCACATTCTTTCCCTGGAGTTTCCCCCTGTCAGTATACTCTTGGGCAAAACCCCACCCCTTTGCCCTGACAGGACGTCCCAAAGTAATAAGAGAGCTACCCCCTGCCTCATACCGTCATTCTTTTTTTTAATCCTCGCCTCCTGCAGGACGTTAGGACTTTTATCTTACCTCCGCTGTTCGCGATGCGGTGACCGGCAAGTTGGTGCTCTCTTGTCGAGGTCTGTGTCTTTGGTAGCTAAAGGCTCCAATAAGGCACAGAGCCCCCTCTTGTTGTCTCTCCGGGGCCTCTTGTGGTATCGTTAGGACTTTTATCTTACCTCCGCTGTTCGCGATGCGGTGACCGGCAAGTTGGTGCTCTCTTGTCGAGGTCTGTGTCTTTGGTAGCTAAAGGCTCCAATAAGGCACAGAGCCCCCTCTTGTTGTCTCTCCGGGGCCTCTTGTGGTATGTTCCTGCGTTCGCATTGCATACCAACAGGTATGGCGAATTCCCCAGCAGCTGCGTTTCTGGTCCGTTGTGGAGCAGTGCTATGCTCGGAGCAGCGGTCTTGCGGCGTTCCGGGTTCATTTCCGGAAGTGACGTTAGGCGCGCGCGCGCGACGCTCTGTGGGGCTTATGGATGGCTGGGCGGAAGTGGATGGCGGCCATCTTTGTTGTGGGCGCATTGCTCGTCGGAGCGTAAGGCGGAGTTTGCCTTATTTAGGCCGTGTCCGGAAGGATAAGCCCAGTCTGTGTTTGGACAGCATCCTGTGAGCAGTGTGTCAGAGGAGCGGCAAGGAAGCAAGAGCGGTAATTATGAATCTCCCACTTGTTGTGATGTTTCCTTGCAGGTTGTGTGTAGCACTATTTCTGAGAGGTTTTTTTTTCCTGATATTGTGCATTATCTTAGGATGTACTGCATATGCTTTTTTTGTGCCCAGTTTATTGCAGGTGATAATGTAATTGCTTCAGATGTTTGCTAGTGTGTAGATTTAGATTATATGTTATTATTGTCTGGACATGAGGGAAAAGGATCAATTATGACTCCTTTTCTCCTGTTCTTGTTCTCAGCTGCGTTATGGGGAAGCATAGAGGAGAGTCATCTTCAAAAGATTCAAATAGGTAAGATCATTCATCATGAGAGCTAAAAGAGCACAAATACTATAGTAGATACTAATATAGTATTTTCCTTTTCTTTATCATCTCCTTAGGCGGAGGAGTGATGAAGAAAAATCACATGCTAAATCCGACCATCATACGAAGTCATCTTCATCGTCAGGGCCTTCCTCTCATAGACAAGGGGAAACATCAAAATCTTTGCAAGCTTCCACATCTTCCCAGCCTAGAGAGTCTCATGTTGAAGCAAGGCACGTAATTAACATACAAGAGGCAGCTAGGAAGTCTTCTAGTGAAGATTCAGACAAGTTGGAGCAAGATACTGCTAGTAAGAAAGCAGTGGGGACTGTTCTTATGCCAAATCAGTGTTGGATTTGTGGAAGATCATCCTTACCTGGAAAAAAAGTGTGTGAAGCATGCCATTTTGACATAGCCAGGGAAGACAGGGAAGTCTCCTCCCTCATTAAGCAGGTAGTCAAGGATACGGTTTCAGAGCTGACCACGAAAAGAAAAGCTCAAGTTCCGAGTTCCTCCTATGTTTCTTCTCAAGATTCCGGGGGAAGTTCGGATAGCTCTGATGAGGGTGAATTAGACTTTGACTTCTCGTTAATACCAGCCTTTATTTCTAAAATTAGGGAAACACTTTCCTGGAATCAGGATGAGGAGGCCACTGAGGTTAAGAGGAGAAGATATTTTAAAAATGTGTCTAAAGCTAAGTTGTCATTTCCGCTTATGGAGGAAATTAAAGAAATGGTGTGTGACGAATGGAAAAAGACAGTTAAGAAGCCATCTTTAAAACATCGGTTTCAAAAGTTATACCCGTTGGCATCAGAGGATGAGGATATGTTTCAGGCGACTCCTGTAGTAGATGCCTCTCTAATGAAGATTGTTAGAAATGTTACCCTCCCTCTAGAGGATTCAGTGTCTTTTCGGGATGTGATGGAAAGGCAGATGGATCAGGATTTGAAAAGGGCCTATCTGTCGTCGGGGGAATCAGCCAAAGTAGAAGTTACCCTCACCTCAGTGGCTAAAGCATCAAGAATCTGGATAGAAGACATTCAGAGCAGGTTAAGAAGAGGCCTGGATCTGGAAGAAGTCCTTGCATCACTAGATGACTTGAAGTTGACTTCTGACTTTGTGGGTACAGCAAGTATAGATATAATAAGATCAGCATCTAGGTCGATGCTCTACTCAGTAATGTCGAAGCGGGCGCTATGGCTTAAGCCATGGGCCGCGGATCCGTCGTCTAAGCAGACGTGGACGAAGATTCCGTTCGATGGAAAAAATCTATTCGGCCCCAAAATGGACGATACCATATCCAGAGTCACGGGGGGAAGATCAGGGCTCCTTCCCCAGGATAGAAAATTCAGGAGACAGAGGTTCCCTGTTACTCAAAAGAAGCAACCGTTCTCAAAGTTTAATGACGCAAAGAGTTATAGACCTGGCAGAGAGTATAGGAGGGGCTGGAAGAATACGCAAAGTTTCCAGAGAACAGGAAAATCTAGAGTAACTCCTGCTCCCTCTGATATTAATAAGTCTTTTTGAAGGTCAACCCGTCCAGGTTATCCCTGTTGGGGCCAGGCTAAGGAAGTTTGGAAAAATCTGGGCGGGAAATATTCAGGACAAGTGGGTCCTGAACACAGTACTGCAGGGTCACAAGTGGTCATTCAAGGAGGGCCCTCCACACACACGTTTTATACGTACAAAAATTCCAAAGACAAAAGAAAAGTTGCTACTTTTAGTGGACTATGTGTCAAAGTTGATGAAGCAAGGAGCAGTATCGATAGTTCCTCAGAGCCAGAAGTCACGAGGTTTCTACTCACCAATTTTCCTAGTCAGGAAGAAGTCAGGGGAGCTAAGACCGGTTTTAGACCTGAAACAATTGAACAGCTTTATTGTCATACCAAAGTTCAAAATGGAAAGTCTGCAGACCATTCTGATGTCGATGAGGCCAGGAGATTGGATGCCCTCGATAGATTTGAAAGATGCGTACTTTCATGTGCCGGTTCACGACGATTTTCAGATTTTTCTTCGTTTTGCAGTGGGCAAGTTACATCTTCAGTTCACTTGCCTCCCATTTGGGCTGGCGACTTCGCCCAGAACCTTTTCGAAGATTCTTTTGTCGGTTGTCGCGTTGGTTCGTCTTCGGGGAGTGCGCGTTCTTCACTATCTCGACGACATCCTTCTCCTGGCCTCATCGAGAGAACAACTCCTAGAGCATCAAGCAATACTTTTAGTAGAATTGGAGAAGTTTGGATGGATTACCAATCTTCAAAAGAGTGTACTGGCTCCTTCAAGAGTGATGTGCTTCCTGGGTGCAATACTGGATACAGTCAACAATACAGTCTCCCTACCAGAACGGAAGTTGCAGACAATTCAGAGGAGGATTTGCGGTATCAAGAAAAAATCGTTTCTATCGGCCAGAGTCTGTATGAAGATTATAGGTTGGATGACTTCGTCAATTCCAATGGTGAGGTGGGCGCATTGGCATCTACGCCCATTTCAATTAAACTTTCTTCGCCAATGGAATTCGGAGAATCTAGTTCAGAAAATTAATTTGCCATCCAGGGTGATTTGGTCGTTGAACTGGTGGTTAGTAGCGAAGAATCTCAGAAAAGCATGTCCCATTCAGCAACCAGAATGGGAGATTTTGACAACAGACGCCAGTATGACAGGTTGGGGTGCAGTGTTCAGAGGCAGATTAGCTCAGGGCCAGTGGATTTGCCCAATGGAAGGAACTGTATCCAATGTCCTGGAACTCAGAGCAGCATACCAGGCTCTACTCTACTTCCTGCCGCTGCTGAAAGAGAAGTCAGTTCTCCTAAGAATGGACAATACGTCAGCAGTGTCGTATGTGAAAAGGCAAGGGGGGACACACAGTGCAACTCTGTTGAGCGAAGTTCGACCAATAATGCTTCTAGCAGAGAAGAACCTTCAGAATCTGTCAGCAATCTATCTTCCGGGGTCCCAGAACGATCAGGCAGATTTCCTGTCAAGGCACAAGCTCGACAACAACGAGTGGTCTCTCCACAGATCGGCATTTCAGAGATTGGTGAGGAAGTGGGGATGCCCAGAGATAGATCTCTTCGCCTCGAGGAACAATCACAAGGTTCCAAGATACTATTCCAGATTCCCAGATCACAGGGCAGAGGCGATAGACGCACTCATTCAGAAGTGGGACTTAAAGTTGGCATATGCCTTCCCGCCAATTCCTCTAATACTCAAATTTCTCCAGAAACTGAGTCGTTCAAATTTGCAAGTACTAGCGATAATTCCGTTTTGGCCCAGAAGGCCATGGTTTCCGCTGCTGTTACAACTGAGCGTTCAGGATCCGCTTCCTCTACCACAAATTCCACATCTTCTTGTCCAGGGGTCGATGACTCATCAGAATCCCCAAATGTTGAAGCTAATGGGCTGGAATTTGAGAGGTCTAGGCTGGAGGCATTAGGTTGTTCCATGGAGGTCACTAACACGTTGCTTAAGGCAAAGAAATCTACGACAGTAGAATCATACAACAGAGTATGGAAAGTCTTTTCGGAGTTTGCAGCTTGCCACCATTTCTCAGTAGAAAAATTTTCTGTAACCCACCTGTTATCCTTCTTGCAACGCGGTTTGGAGAAAGGGTTAGCATATTCTTCACTTAAGAGACATGTATCTGCAATTTCATCTATCTCGGGATCACTATGGTCTTCGGATCCCTTGATAAAGTAGTTCTTCAGAGCAGTAATAAAAATTAAGCCTCCACTTAAGCCAAAGTTTCCTAAATGGGATCTCCCCCTGGTACTGGAATATTTAACAACTTCAGAAAAGTTTGATAATTCGAAGGCAGATCTTGTCAGTATAACTTTAAAAACAGTCTTTCTCCTAGCAATAACATCTGGTCGCAGAGTCTCGGAGTTGCAGGCACTAAGCTGTAAAGAGCCTAATTTAACTTTCTTTGAGGATAGAGTGGTACTGCACCCAGTACAATCTTTTATACCTAAAGTGGCTTCTCTGTTTCATTTAAATCAGGAGTGGACATTGCCTAGCTTTCGCTTACAAACCGACTCATCTCAGCTACATCCGTTGGATGTTCCTTCAATGATTAGGTCATATTTAATAGCCACCGAGAGTATAAGACACAGTGACCGGTTGTTTGTTATCTGCTCAGGCTATAGGAAAGGCCATATGGCCTCTACAAGGACAATTTCAAATTGGATAGTGTCTCTCATTCAGCAGGCATATCAAGCCAATGGCTTGGAGCTGCCGCAGGACATCATCGCCCACTCGACGAGAAGCATAGCATCCTCGTGGGCTACCCTAGGAAAAGTGTCGCTTGCGACTGTCTGTAAAGCGGCCAACTGGTCGTCGGGTCACACATTCCTCAAGCATTACAGTGTTGACCCATCAGTCTTGTCTTCCATAGAATTTGGAAAAAAGATAGTTTGTTCTGTAATTAACTCTGCAATTTAAAGAGTGATTATATGTATTGTTTTCTTTCTGGTTGAAAAGTAAATACGTTACTCAGCATATCCCTCCCTGTGTATGTGTCTAGTTATTGCCCAAGAGTGTACTGACAGGGGGAAACTCCAGGGAATACGGAAAATTGTATACTCACCTATCGGTAATTTTCCTTTCCTGGTGTTTCCCCATGTCAGTATACGGGCCCGCCCTATGCTGTCGGCTCGGATATGTTATTAAGAATGACGGTATGGGGCAGGGGGTAGCTCTCTTATTACTTTGGGACGTCCTGTCAGGGCAAAGGGGTGGGGTTTTGCCCAAGAGTATACTGACATGGGGAAACACCAGGAAAGGAAAATTACCGATAGGTGAGTATACAATTTTCCGTAATCACGTTCCATCTCCTCAATGATCCCTCCATTTTTTCCAGCATTTTGTGCCAATTTTGCCACAATTCTCAATCGAGAATCAAAAAGTGTTTTTCAAATCAAAAATGTTGCCAAAGGGCCCATTGAAGAGAAAGATCCGCACCACCTTCAGAAAAGCTTAGTCTGTTTTATTGGAAAAAAAACATACAAATTTAAAAAGAACTTTAAGGCAGCCGAAAAAATGTCAAATAAATGCCAAAGGGCCCATTCACATTGAGAATAGCAAAACACTAGTGAAATCGCTAGCGGGGTTTTTTTTCACGTGTTTTTCTTTAACATTCAACCGCAATTGTGCAGAATTGCGAATAGCTGGCAATCGCTGCAGTGAGATCACTGCCATATAACGGAAAATTGTATACTTACCTTTTGGTAATTTTCCTTTTCTGATGCGTCCATGGCAGCACCTATGGGTAGTGGCCCGCCCCCTAGCCCCTATAGGACAGGTATCTAGTATAAATTAAAGGTAGCCTGACTCCACCCTGTTTATAACTTTCGGACTTGCAGAGACCCGGGTAGGTCCTATGTGCTGCCATGGATGCATCAGGAAAGGAAAATTACCGAAAGGTAAGTATACAATTTTCCATTTTCCTAATGCCTCCATGGCAGCACCTATGGGATCTAACTAGTCACAAGTAACAGGAATAAAAATTGGGTGGGAGACGGTCTGCTAGTGCATCAAAGAAAATATTTATTATTCAAAGGTACAAGTAAATATTCACGTGTCAAACAGATAACACAGTCTTCCCAAAATTCACAGTTGAATTTACTGCGGGATCTACTTTGTAATGTTGCATTAATGTGTTTATTGTCTTCCAGTTTGCCGCTTGGCATATCTGGTCTGCTGGGATTCCAGCGTATGCTGCCCAGGATGTTGATATTGATCTTGTAGAATGAGCTCCCAGATCGGTAGGGGGTTCCAGGTTGGACAGTTTGTAAGCAGTTTGAATGGCCTTAACTATCCATGATGAAATTGTTCTAGAGGTCGCCGGTTCCCCCTTTCTATAGCCTGTTGGAATGATAAAGAATCTTTCTGTTTTCCTGATTCCGCGGTCATTTCCAAGCACTTTTTAGAATGCAGCCTACATCTAATGTGTCTGGTAGCTGTGTACTTTCTTCTTGAAAGGTGGGAAGCGTCCAGTCTTGGTTAAAATGATATGATGTCGCCACCTTAGGTACAAAGTGAGGCATGGGTCTGATGACCACTCTATCCGGAAAGAAACACAAGTACGGTTCTTTAGTGCCCATTGCCTGGAGTTCAGAAACTCTTCTTGCCGAAGAGACCGCTGTTAAAAAGACGGTTTTGATGGTTGTATTCCAGAGATTACAATTATCCAGGGGTTCTGTGATGATTTGCTCAGCTGCCTGTGCAGGCAGGCAGCTTTTTGACCATTGTGTAGGTTTGCATGCTGCAGGACTCTGGAAAGAAGAGCTTCTGTCAGTTTTGCAGCTTGTGCTTGCAGAGGAATTTGCATACGTTGTCATGCAAATTGCCTGGCCACATTCATTGGAGGCGTGTACTATAAGTACTATGTCTTTCCCACAATGCTTCGCTGGTCATAAGGATTTCGTCCTATGTAACACTCCTGGTGGGGTGTCAGCCTTACTCTCTGTTTGAAGATCAGCTTAGAGTAATTCCTGAATCTGCGCTAGGCAGGTTTTTCCTTAGTGCAGTTAGGATTGTTTATCTGTTTGTTTGTTCTGTTGCCATTGTCCTGTCCCAACGGTGGTCGACAGGAAATGGTTCTGATCTCTGATCTTGGAGTATAGCTGGTGCAGCGGTTGCTACCAGCTATCTCTTCTGATCTGTCTCTTTGGATCGCTCTAGTCACTTTTCGCTAGCGCTGTGGATCCTTCTGTTCTGTCTCCTGGGATCGCGCTAGCCACTTTTCGCTAGCGTTGTGGATCCTTCTGTTCTGTCTCCTGGGATCGCGCTAGCCACTTTTCGCTAGTGCTGTGGATCCTATCTCTCGCTTGTCCCTGTTTTCGTGTGTCTGTCTTGTCTGCTACGCTTGCTGGAGGCTCGGTGAGGTAACCGTTAAGCAAGCGCTCGCGCCCTCTGTTTCATGTTTGTCTGTTAATGGTTAGTTAGGCGTGGCTTGTCTCTATTGTGCTTATCACGTGGAGACCACACATAACCGCGTGCACTGTTGCGAATGAGTGCGGTGTTCGCGGTTAGCTAGCATTTGTTATTTTCCGTATCTCCTCATTGTATTCTTTGCTGTGCCTTTGCTAACCTCAAATTCTGTTCTGATCTGCCTCGTGTCACGTCTGGCGATCGCACCTCTCGCGATCGCGTTCCTGTTTCATATCTGCTGTTGTGTGTGCACTGTTGCGGGGTGGCGACTAGGTTGGCGCACACACATACAACCTGTCCCTTTGCTCGTTCTCATTTGCAATCGCTTCTCGTGCGATTGCGTTCTGCGCTTTGTACAATTCCTGTCTGGCATTTGTGGAGGTAAAGAGGATTGGTTCCTCTGCACTCCCCAGCGCCATCTGCCGACAGGAATTTTCCCTCTACGGGTGCGTAGCACCGTTTGCTGGGTGCCTGCAAATATACGCTTGTGGAGGATTTCCGCCGTATCAGCGCACGCGTTGTGCGCTGATCATGGAGAAAGTTCCACAATCGTTACAGGTTCAAATGGAGGTTTTCTTAATGCTTCCAAGACAACCGGTAAATCCCACTTTGGAAACAGTTTCTTTTTTGGAGGTTTGATCTTTATAACGCCTCTAAGAAATTGAATTACCAGCGGGTTAACTGCCCATCTGACATTAGTCAGAGCAGAAAGGGCTGTAACCTGGACCTTTAATGCCGAATAACTTAGGTTCTTCTGCAGACCTGTTTGTAAAAACGCTAAAATGTTATAAGCTTCTGGTTTTGCGGAGTCAGAACCATTCTCAACTCCGTATTGCATGAATCTTTGCCATATACGATGATATGTTTTGTTCGTGGATGGTTTTCGGGCTTTGAGGATTGTGCTAATGACTTCATCCGAACAACCAGCCTGTTTTAACCTCTCCCCCTCAAAAGCCAAGCCATCAAATGAAGTCTCTGGATGTCTGGATGGCAAACTGGGCCCTGTGATAGAAGATGAGGGGAGACTGGAAGTTTCCATGGAGCTGTTATCTTCAATTCCCACAGTAGCGGAAACCACGGGCGGTGGTTCCAGAACGGTATAATGGCTATTACCGTTATGCTCTCCTGTGCCAATCTCCTCAGTACCCTGTTTATCATTGGAGTTGGTGGGAATATGTATCCCAGTCTGCACTCCCATTTTGCAGTTAGAACATCCATTCCCTCCGCTTGTGGACAGTAAGTTCTGGATATGAAGCGGGTACACTTCGTGTTGTCCTTCGTTGCCATCAAATCCAGGTCTGGAACTCCCCATTTCTTGCAAATCTTCTGGAAAATGTCCGGGTGTAGAGACCATTCCTTGTTGTCTATCTGATGCCTGCTGAGATAGTCTGCTTTCAGATTCGATTGGCCCGGAATGTAAACTGCTCTCAAGCTGAGTAGATGAGACTCCGCGAAGTGCATAATTGGTGCAGTCTGCTGAAGTAATTGTAGGCTCCTCGTTCCTCCCTGCCTGTTGATGTATGCGACTGCTGTCTTGTTGTCGCTTCTGATTAGTACTGCCCTGCTGACAATAAGAGTTTGAAAGTGCTCCAGGGCACATAGGATTGCTTTGAGTTCTAGTATATTTGCAGGTTCCGCTGTTGTCTGTGAGCGAACCGATGCTCCAGGTAGGCCCCCCAGCCCCTCGTACTCGCATCAGTGGTTATTAATGTTTCCCTTTGTGACTGAATCTGTTGATGCCTGTTCAAGTTGTCTGAGTTCAGCCACCAAGTCAAACTGTTCTTCATCGTAACATTTATGTAGATCCATTGACCCATACTCCTCTTCTTCTTCCATTGTGTCAGGAAACCCCACTGGAATACTCTGGTATGCCACTGAGCCCATTTGATCATGGGAATGGTTGATGTCAGCGTCCCCAATAGGCTGAGACACTGCCTCGCTCGAAGTTTGGGTGAATCTATCGTGAGTCGTACTTTCCTGAGTATGTTGTCTCTTTTCTCCTCCGGTAATTTGACGGCGTTCTGGGTGGTTAGAAAACGTGCGCCCAGAAATACCATATCTTTTGTGGGGGTTAGCTGGCTTTTCCTTCAACTTATCAGTCATCCAAAGCGTTGTAGCTCGCTCAGAAGTAGTTCTCTCTGTTCCAGAATCTTTTCTCGACTTTGTGCTAGAAGTATGATATCGTCGAGGTAATGGTATAGTCTCAACCCCTTCAGTCTCAGAAGAGCTACTATCTGAATCAGAACTTTGGTGAAGGTTCTGGGTGTTGTATTTATTCCAAAAGGAAGGCAAGTAAATTGGAGCTGTAAGTCCCCTATGGCGAAGCGTAGGTAGCGTTGATATTCTCTGTGTATTGGGACGTGTAAATATGCATCCTCCAAATCCACTGACAGCATCCAGTCTGATATCCTGGTTGCTAGTACAATGGACTGGAGGGATTCCATCTTGAACCTGGGTCGTTCTATTAATTTGTTGAGGAATCTGAGGTCCAACACAGGTCTCAGGTCCCCCGTTTTCTTTATTACAAAAAATAAGGGAGAGTATATTCCGGTTCCCCTCTCCTGGACTGGTACAGGGCAGACTGCTCTCTTGGTAATTAGGCCTTGGATATATTCCTCTAGAATCTTGATCTTGTGTGTGTTGTTTGGTATCCTTGTCGGTGTGAACTGGCATTCTGGTGGTTCCCTCTTGAATGACCATTTGTGACCGTAACAAATCGTCTTTACGACCCAACGGTTCTGACAGTCCTCTGCCCAAATGTGTCCGAAGGATTGTAACCTTCCGCCCACAGGACACACCTGAGCGGACAAACCATCAAAAACCCTTGGATGCGCCACTAGTAGCGTTGGAGGACTTCTGTTTGTTAAATTTGCTTAGTGTCGCTTGTCCTCCCTGCTATGTTCTCCTATAGTCCTTTCCTGGTCGGTAAGATCTAGAATTCTTGAAACGTTGCTGTTGAGTTTTATTTTGCTGAGGTGGAGGAGGTCTCCTTGGTTTACGGTCATTAGGGATAAGTCCGGATTTTCCTCCCGTAACTCTTGTGATGGCTTTGTCCATGAGTTCTCCAAAGAGTTTTTTTCCATCAAATGGGATTTTGCACCAATTGTGCTTTGAATTCATATCTGCCGACCAGGATCTTAGCCATAAGGCTCTTCTAGTGGTAACGGAATAAAACATTGATCTGGCTGTGGAACGGATAATATCTATGGAGGCCTCCCCTATATAGTTAGCTGACAACTTGAACTCCTGTAACGCATTTATTAAGGATTCCTTGTCCGCGTCTTCTGTTATTGCCATCTCTAAGTTGTCTGTCCCGGCACGTATGGCCTTTGCGACCGCTGTTAGTGTAACTGCCGGTTTCATTGCTCCTCCTGATACTGTATATGTCTTCTTAAGATCCATTTCCATATTCCTATCGATGGGATCACGGAAAGATATAGCATCATCTAAAGGCAAAGTAACGTGTTTAGCCAACCTTACAACGGACGTGTCCATCACCGGAGCGTTATCTAAGCTAGCCGACTTCTTTGCTGGCAGGGGGTACAGCTTAGACAACCTGTTGCTTAAACGAATCTTCCTGTCTGCTTTTTCCCATTCTTCTTGGATGACCTCCTGCATCTCTTCCATGAATGG
Organism: Hyperolius riggenbachi; assembly: GCF_040937935.1. Lineage (NCBI taxonomy): Eukaryota > Metazoa > Chordata > Amphibia > Anura > Hyperoliidae > Hyperolius > Hyperolius riggenbachi. Next base: position 208,563,429 of record NC_090649.1, on the reverse strand, counting down.
AAACGTCGTGCAGCTTTTTTTGAGATGTTTGTAATATGTCCTATTTTGTTTTTTCTCCTTGATTGACTCGTCTTCTGAGTCGTCTTCCCACTCGATGGCCTGTCTGACGGCATTTACGTATGGTTGTACCAAGGTGAAGTTGAAACCTACTTCCGTTTCGTCCATCAGGGAGTCCGATTCCTGTCGTGAAGTGGATGGAACAGGTTCCGTAGCTGGTAATGGTTGTGGTAGACCTGCGATGTACTCTGCCATCGATTCTTGTACAGCCTGTCTAATTAAGTGCGACACTTCAACTGGCTGTTGCTCTTCACGTGGCGTTTGATTGAAGCATCCGCTGCATACTAGCTTTCCCGGTAATGTAACTTCGCCACAGGCCCAGCAGTTTTTGGAGGGACGTTTGTGGTGATGTTTCCTGGGTGAACCGCTTTTGGAACATTTCTTCCTCTTAGCGGATCCTGATCGTTCTGGGGAACGTGATCCTGAAGGCTGTTCAGATGAGACTGTAGTGGGGCTGCCAGGAGACATGAAAACAGGCATGTCTTTTAGTCTTTGCTCTCTTTTGATAGCTAAAAAAGAAAAAAAACTTACCTAAGGCACCCCTACCTGATGGTCTGAGGCTGGTCTGTGTCGGGCATAACGGGCTCCATTTCCGCCTGTGACATGCTGAAATATAAATACAGCATTTTAGAATGGCTGCGGCCATGGCAACGGAAGGACATGAGGAGAGCTGTTAAATATTCCTACACCTACCTTCCAGGGGAAAAACACACTGCACCGTGCTTTGCAAGAGGCAGGGACCGGCACCCACAGAGTCCACGCTGAATTTTGGCAAAGACGCCGATCCCCGCCATCTTACCTGCTTAAATAGGCCAATCCTGGCCTTACCCTCAGCGTCCCCTCCCTCCTGTGCTTGCTCCGAGACTTGGAGCGCATAGAGACGCCTGGAGATTGTACTGTTTACTACTTCCGGTTTGCGCGGAGCGCAACCGGAAGTGACGTCACAGAGTATCCGGCCAGCGAAAGCTCCGTTCTCCGGCAGATCAGACGAAAAATGGATCCCAGCCCTGCCAGCCTTTAGCCAGCCTACCTGTAAGAGTCACACAGAAGGGGGAGAGTTTATCTCCCCACCTGACAGCCCCAAAGACTGTGTGGCCCAAACGCCCCCAAGACCAGCAGAACGGGGCAGCCATGAACAACTCTATTAGAGCTTAGGCAAACGCCAGGAGAGGCAGAACCTGGGTTACTTGTGATAAGGGTGCATGGAGACCAGATACACTGTCGAGGCGAGGACGAAAAAGATAGACAGGGTGGAGTCAGGCTACCTTTAATTTATACTAGATACCTGTCCTATAGGGGCTAGGGGGCGGGCCACTACCCATAGGTGCTGCCATGGAGGCATTAGGAAAGTTTCCTTCACACTAGCGTATTGAAAACACTAGTGATCATCAGAGATTCAAAGCGCTGCAGATCTTGCCCGGAATGAACTTGTGTCATTGCTTATTTAACCTCCTAAGCGGTATGCCCAACACTGTGTCGGGCATGCCACTCTAGAGGTTTTAATGGCCTCAAGAGTCCCCCACTATAAAACTATTAGATGAAATGCGATCAATACATATTAGCTAGCAATAGGTTAGCTAGAATAGCCCCCCCCCCCCCCCCCCCATTGCCCAGAATCCCCACGATCAGTCCGCTTATAAATTAATCGGGTCTGCGCATGACGTTGAAGACGTCTTGTACGATCCTCCCCATAGGGAAGAGCGGAGCTGTCCGGGGAGGCTGCGGCGATCGCTGGAACCTATTCTAGCTGGCCTAGTGCTAGCTAATATGTATTGATCACATTTCATCTAATAGTTTTATAGCGGGGGCCATGAGGCTACAAAACCTCCTGAGCAGGAGGTAAATATAAATTAATGCTAATGACTTTTTCATAACGCCAAGGCAGAAATACCTTCTCTCTGTATGTGGAAGAAGAATATTTTATGCCCTTTTGAAGACTGAATCATTAGATGAAATTCTATTCAGAAAAGGATCACATATTTTTGTTTTGTTTTTGTGTGTCAATAAAAGTAAATAAAGACGTTTTTCTACTGCAATAAGGTTGTTGTGGTTTCTACAAGAAATACAAGTCCACATAGTATCTGTTGAGAGCCATCTGAGTGGGACAGCTGTAAAACTTGAAATTAAAGGGACTCTGACCTGTAAATAAAAACAAAATATGAACTTACCTGGGGCTTCCCCCAGCCCACCGTAGGCCGTGACGTCCCTCGGCGTCCTTCTGGCTCCTCTCCCAGGCCTTGCTCAGAAATGGCTCTCGGCTACACTGGGACCAAGTGTCGGGCTCCCTCTTCTGGAAAGATGACGTCAGTCGTCACCACGCCGGCTGCCTCGCATCCTCACGGAGGCCGGCGTGACAGTACTGCGCATGAGGACACTGAGGGACCTCCCGACCTACGGTGGGCTGGAGAAAGTCCCTGGTAAGTTCAGATTTTGTTTTTTTTTACTGCTCGGAGTCTCTTTAAAGGGAGACCAAAAGTGAAACATGGTGCTGCTCGAGCTGGCGAGTCTAAGAGGAGTCCTGCAATGTGGGCCACTACACAAAGGGATCTGAGTTCTGTAAATGTAGTATAGTGAACTTTAAGCTCATAAAGATCGTGTCCCTGGGCAACCTCCTCAGGCCTAGCTTAGCCTTAGTCGCCGATGCTCCACTCCACTAATACTTGGAAACTCTTCAAAAAAGGAGAAGGCACTCAAATGGCTTTTTCAAACTTGCGTTTTATCGAATCATTTAGCAGTTACACAACATGTTTCAGGGTAATCCCCTTCACTTGATGAAGGGGATTACCCCGAAATATGTCATGTAACTGCTAAATGATTTGATAAAACACAAGTTTGAAACCGCTATTTGAGTGCCTTCTTCTTTTTGAAGAACTTTAAGCTCATAAGTTTCACCAAATATCCAGTCTGCAGGTTTGCAAGAGGGGCATACCAACATAGGAGCTGCAGCAATGTACACTTGTTAAATATATTTTAACTTGTTGCCGACCGCCTCACGCCACTTGGTGTGAACACGGCGGCTCCTCCAGGACCGCGTTACCCCAATTGGCGTGAAGTCCTGGGGGCGTGTTTTGTTGGGGATGCCTTGCGTTGATGCGTGCGCATCCCCAATTGAATGACGGAGCTCAGCTCTATCATCAGTCTCTCTGGGGCAACTATACCACTTATTTTGGGGGTAACTATATTAGCTACCTATACCGGGGCAACTATACTACCTATATTGGGGGAAACTATATTATCTACCTATACTGGGGCAACTATACATAGTTACATAGTTATTTTGGTTGAAAAAAGACATACGTCCATCGAGTTCAACCAGTATAAAGTACAACACCAGCCTGCTCCCTCACATATCCCTGATGATCCAGAGGAAGGCGAAAAAACCTTTACAAGGCATGATCCAATTAGCCCCAAAAGGGAAAAATTCCTTCCCGACTCCAGATGGCAATCAGATAAAATCCCTGGATCAACATCATTAGGCATTACCTAGTAATTGTAGCCATGGATGTCTTTCAACGCAAGGAAAGCATCTAAGCCCCCTTTAAATGCAGGTATAGAGTTTGCCATAACGACTTCCTGTGGCAATGCATTCCACATCTTAATCACTCTTACTGTAAAGAACCCTTTCCTAAATAAATGGCTAAAACATTTTTCCTCCATGAGCAGATCATGTCCTCTAGTCCTTTGAGAAGGCCTAGGGACAAAAAGCTCATCCGCCAAGCTATTATATTGCCCTCTGATTTATTTATACATGTTAATTAGATCCCCTCTAAGGCGTCTTTTCTCTAGAGTAAATAAACCCAGTTCGTCTAACCTTTCTTGGTAAGTGAGACCTTCCATCCCACGTATCAATTTTGTTGCTCGTCTCTGCACCTGCTCTAAAACTGCAATATCTTTTTTGTAATGTGGTGCCCAGAACTGAATTCCATATTCCAGATGTGGCCTTACTAGAGAGTTAAACAGGGGCAATATTATGCTAGCACCTCAAGTTTTTATTTCCCTTTTAATGCATCCCAAAATTTTGTTAGCTTTAGCTGCAGCGGCTTGGCTTTGAGTATGATTATTTAACTTGTTGTCGATGAGTACTCCTAAGTCCTTCTCCAAGTTTGATGTCCCCAACTGTATCCCATTTATTTTGTATGGTGCTAGACCATTGGTACGACCAAAATGCATGACTTTACATTTTTCAACATTGAATTTCATCTGCCATGTATGTGCCCATATAGCCATCCTATTCAGATCCTGTTGCAATATGACACTATCTTCCTGAGAGTTGATGATTCTGCACAATTTTGTATCATCTGCAAAAATAGCAACATTGCTCACTACTGCATCTACTAGGTCATTAATAAATAAATTGAAGAGCACTGGACCCAGAACAGACCCCTGTGGTACCCCACCGCTAACAGTCTCCCATTTTGAGTACGATCCATAGACCACAACTTTTTGTTTTCTGTCCATTAGCCAGTTCCCTATCCATGCACACAGACTCTTCCCCAGTCCTTGCATCCTCAACTTTTGCACCAGACTTTTGTGGGGAACAGTGTCGAAGGCCTTTGCAAAGTCCAAGTATATCACATCTACAGCATTCCCAATATCCATATTACCATTCACAACCTCATAAAAGCTGAGCATGTTAGTCAAACAGGACCTGTCTTTAGTAAACCCATGTTGATGCTGAGAAATAAGATTATTTTCTACTATGAAGTCGTGTATAGTATCTCTTAGTAACCCCTCAAATAGTTTGCATACAACTGATGTTAAAGGGAAGGTTCAGGGTAACCTTTAAAAAAAATAAAAATCCATATCCACTTACCTGGGGCTTCCTCCAGCCCGTGGCAGGCAGGAGGTGCCCTCGCCGCCGCTCCAGAGGCTTCCAGTCGTCTTCGGTGGCCGACCCGACCTGGCCAGGCCGACTGCCAGGTCGGGCTCTTCTGCGCTCCAAGGACGGGCTCTTCTGCGTCCCACGTGGGCGCGCTGACGTCATCGGACGTCCTCCGGGCTGTACTGCGCAGGCGTAGTAGTTCTGCGCCTGCGCAGTAAAGCCCGGAGGACGTCCGATGACGTCAGCGCGCCCGCGTGGGACGCAGAAGAGCCCGTCCTTGGAGCGCAGAAGAGCCCGACCTGGCAGCCGGCCTGGCCAGGTCGGGTCGGCCACCGAAGACGACCGGGGGCCTCTGGAGTGGCGGCGAGGGCACCTCCTGCCTGCCAAGGGCTGGAGGAAGCCCCAGGTAAGTGGATACGGATTTTTATTTTTTTAAAGGTTTCCCTGAACCTTCCCTTTAAGCTTACAGGTCTATAATTTCTTGGATCTGATTTTTTGCCCTTCTTAAAGAGAACCCGAGGTGGGTTTGAAGAATATTATCTGCATACAGAGGCTGGATCTGCCTATACAGCCCAGCCTCTGTTGCTATCCCAAACCCCCCTAAGGTCCCCCTGCACTCTGCAATCCATCATAAATCACAGCCACGCTGCTGACAAACAGCTTGTCAGAGCTGGCTGTGTTTATCTCTATAGTGTCAGTCTGCTGCTCTCCCCGCATCCTGCAGAACTCCAGTCCCCGCCTGCATCCCTTCCCTCCCTGCTGATTGGAGGGAAGGGACGGGGGCAGGGACCGGAGCTATGCAGGAGGCGGGGGAGCAGCTGAGACTCACACTACAGATGTAAACACAGCCTCACAGCGGATGCGGGGAGAGCAGCAGACTGACACTATAGAGATAAACACAGCCAGCTCTGACAAGCTGTTTGTCAGCAGCGTGGCTGTGATTTATGATGGATTGCAGAGTGCAGGGGGACCTTAGTGGGGTTTGGGATAGCAACAGAGGCTGGGCTGTATAGGCAGATCCAGCCTCTGTATGCAGATAACATTCTTTAAACACACCTCGGGTTCTCTTTAAATAATGGGAAAACGTGGGCTTTACGCCAATCCACTGGGACTCTGCCAGTTGAAAGAGAGTCACAAAAGATAATATAAAGGGGTTTATCTATAACTGAACTTAATTCCCTTAGGACCCGAGGGTGCATGCCATCCGGGCCAGGTGCCTTGTCTATTTTTAATTTATTTAGTCTTGTCTTCACTTCTTCCTGCGTTAAGTATTTAATATTACAGTTAGAAGATTGAGATTCCTCTGCCTTTGTAATTTGCAACAGTGCTGTTTCCTTTGTGAAGACAGAAGCAAAGAAAGTATTTAATAACTCTGCCTTACCTTGGTCATCCACCATTGAGTCCCCACCCTCATCCTTTAGGAGTCCTATACAGTCAACCTTTCTTTTTTTAGAGTTGATGCACTTGTAAAACTTTTTTGGGTTAGATTTGATATCCCTAGCGATTTTATTTTCAGCTTCGATCTTGCCAGCCTGATTTATTTTTTACAATTTTTATTGTACTCCTTATAATTGCTTAGTGCAGCCTCGGTCCCCTCCTGTTTTAGGACCTTATAGGCATTCTTTTTCCTCTTCATTTTATCTTTAACCTTCTATTCATCCATAGAGGCCTTTTTTTATTCCTAGATATTTTGTTTCCATATGGGATATACATACTACAATATTGATTGAGTATAAGTTTAAAAGCTTGCCATTTCCCTTCAGTGTCCTCCCCTTGTAGTACATTATCCCAGTTCACCAAACATAGTGCCTGCCTAATTTGAACTTTGCTTTTCTAAAATTCATAGTTTTAGTGGTCCCGCTGCCCCGTGGCCTATCAGTCACCAGATCAAACCTTATCATGTTGTGATCACTATTTCCCAAATGTTCTTGAACCTGCATATTTGATACATTATCTGGTCTATTAGAAATGATCAGATCCAGTAACGCATTCCCCCTAGTTGGTTCCTTTACCATTTGATTCAAGTAATTGTCCTGTAGTGCTGCCAGAAATCTGCTGCTTTTACCAGAATGCGTAGACTCAATACTCCAGTCAATGTCTGGAAAGTTGAATTCGACCATAACTATGACCTCATTTTTACTTGCAGCTTTTTCAGTCTGCTGTAGTAATCGCAGTTCTGCAGCTTCATTAATATGAGGTGGCCTGTAGCATACCCCAATAAGCAATTGGCAACTTTTATTTCCACCATGAATATTTACCCAAACGGACTCCACATCTTCGCAATCTTCCTCCATCTCATCGTTGAGGACAGCTGTAAAAGAATTCTTAACAAAGAGACAAACCCCTACACCTTTTTTCCCTGTTCTATCCTTCCTAAACACATTGTATCCTTTTAAATTAGCTATCCAGTCATGGCTTTCATCCATCCATGTCTTGGTTATTCCCACAATGTCATAGCCTTTGTCATTCAGAATGAACTCTAGTTTGTCTATTTTATTTGCAAGGCTCCGAGCATTGGTTACCATGCACTTTATATTTTTACCAACACATTTACCAATTTTGTTTACATGAAATGGACTACTTGAAATTTTACCAACCTCCTTAATCTTTACACTGTCCCATCCCCCCTCTCCACCCCCCATAAAGTTAGGCTCCCACTGTCTTTTTACCTTATCTTGCCTACGTATTGAGACTTTATCCTCCCGCCTTCCCCCAGATCCTAGTTTATAAATCTCCTCCAACCGTTTAGCCATCTTCTCCCCCAATGCAGCTGCACCCTCCCCATTAAGGTGCAGCCCATCCCTGCTGTAGAACCTGTAGCCGACTGCAAAGTCTGCCCAGTTCTCCAGGAACCCAAACCCCTCCTTCCTACACCAATTTCTCAGCCATTTATTTAACTCCCTAAGCTCCCTCTGTCTCTCAGATGTAGCATGTGGCACTGGCAGTATTTCAGAGAACACCTCCTTGCTTTAAGTTTATCTCCAAGTACCTGAAAATTATTTTTGAGGACCTTCCATCTCCCACTAACTTTGTCATTGGTGCCAATGTGTACCATGACAGCCGGGTCTTCCCTAGCCCCACCCAGTAATCTGTCAATTCTTTCCGCTACATGCCGAACCCGAGCACCCGGGAGGCAACAGACTGTATGGCATTCACGGTTTCTTCGACAGATTACTCTATCTGTGCGCCTAATAATTGAATCCCCTACCACCAGTACCTGTCTAGCCTTAGCTGCACTCCTATTCCCTTTCTCGTTGCAGCAGTCCACCCCTTGGTTGCTAAGGAGCACATCCTGCTGCAGCATTGCTACTCCAGAATCATCCTCCCCAATATTTCGCAAACAAGCATACTTATTAGTGAGGGACAACTCGGGACTAGCCTCCCTGACACTTTTTCCCCTACCCCTTCTAACTGTGACCCAACTAGCGGCTACCTCTGCTTCTTGGTCCGACTGTACTCCACCCACCTCATCTTCAACGGTTCCATCCAGTGTCTGGATCGTGAGATCCAAGCTCTTCACCATGTTGTGTATGCGTCTCAGTGTTGCGAGATGCAACACTACTAGCTACCTATACTGGGGCAACTATACTAGCCACCTATACTGGGGGAAAGTACACCAGCTACCTATACTGGGGCAACTATACTGGCTACCTATACTGGGGGCAACTTTACCTGGCTACCCTATATAGGAGGTACGTATACCTGGCTACCTATACTGAGGGTGAAAATTTTCGGGTGCTGTGCGATCATTCCAAATCGGGGAGGGGGGGGGGGGCTTCCTCACAAGTTTGCCTCATGCAGCAAAAAGTCCAGAACCGGCCATGGGTGTGAGTGTCGTGCCTTTGCGTCCACTTAGAGTTTCTGCCCGAAGATGCTGGTGACCAAGTGTGTGCGAAAGCTGAAGGTTTTGCAGATGGTCTAAGAAACAGAGGGCAGGACCTTGCATTATGTATTTGGCGCTGGCAGACATGGCATGCTAATTCAGTCAAGTGATACTGAGCCTATAGTGGAATGGGTCCCTCAGGGCACATCATCAGCATGCTTTACTGCAGGCAGTACCAAGGAACTGTGAGGCGCTACCACTTGACCCCTTACAACATTTGGATTTACTTTCCACAAATTCCTTCTACCTATTTGATGAGCTGTAAGATTTATCTCTCAAAAGTAGAAGCAGTAGAGTGTTGTACTGTGTTAGCCATCAGTAAAACCAATAGATTTTGAAGCAGGATGATACCATTTATTGGCTAACTCAGAAACTAACTTAGCCAATAAATGGTATCAAGTAGTTGTTAAGTATTCAAAGCGCACTGGTTACTAAATGCATATGTTTCACACTATCATCAGAGTGCGCTTTAACTTGAGTACAGCAATACTCCACAAAAATCTATAATTTAAGTCCAGCGCACATCTCCTGTTTGCAATACAAATTAGTCCCAAATCAGATGTCCTTAATTATTCCTTCAGTCTTCTCCGATTCCACCACCAGAAATCACCAGTATAAAACGCACTCACCAGATACAGTGTGACCACTGTCAGACTGGTCAATCAGCGCACACCTCCAGGATACCCCAGCACTTCAGGTCCTGGTCCTTTTATACATGTATTCCCTGTCCAGGTTCACTTGTCCAGATTCATGTATCCCTAGTGTCTCAAACAAGAGCCTCTCATAGTGTAATATTGTTTTAAAACCACTAAAACTTTATTAAAATATTGCACTCACATGTCACCAAGTTGTAATCATGGCACAGAGTTTTATCACGGGCTCTCCCCCGTAGCCAAGCCGGGCTAGATGATGCTTTCGCATTTTGGCATTCCAACCGCCGCTGCTTTTTTCCCAGTGCGTCCAACTCCCCGCTCGACTAGTTTCGTCACTGCCTCTTGACTCATCAGGAGCATGGGGATTGGACGCTGCACTGGGATATTTAAGTCCGCCGCTGCATCCTATTGGATTTGGTTGCTCCACTCCTATTGGTCCCCAATCAGTCACTTCTGATTGGTTCCCACTGATCTCTATCAGTCGCGGTCACTCTCCGTATAGCTCCTGATGAGTCACGAGGCAGTGACGAAACTAGTCGAGCGGGGAGTTGGACGCACTGGGAAGAAAGCAGCGGCGGTTGGAACGCCAAAACGCGAAAGCATCATCTAGTCCGGCTTGGCTACGGGGGAGAGCCCATGATAAAACTCTGTGCCATGATTACAACTTGGTGACATGTGAGTGCAATATTTTAATAAAGTTTTAGTGGTTTTAAAACAATATTACACTATGAGAGGCTCTTGTTTGAGACACTAGGGATACATGAATCTGGACAAGTGAACCTGGACAGGGAATGCATGTATAAAAGGACCAGGACCTGAAGTGCTGGGGTATCCTGGAGGTGTGCGCTGATTGACCAGTCTGACAGTGATCACACTGTATCTGGTGAGTGCGTTTTATACTGGTGATTTCTGGTGGAATCAGAGAAGACTGAAGGAATAATTAAGGACATCTGATTTGGGACTAATTTGTATTGCAAACAGGAGATGTGCGCTGGACTTAAATTATATATATATAAATAAATGGTATCATCCTGATTCAAAACCTCTCTCAAAAGTACAATGCAATAAGCAGAAGGTGATTATCTGGGACCATGTGCTCAGGACTTAATGGAGGATAAAGGAGCACCAGATGAATCTGCGTCAGTGGGTGTCTATAATGACATAGGTGGAAATTATGGAAATGATGATGAGATGACCTGGAAACCACGGTTATGTAGAACCTAGGTTCTCAACGTGTGGTACGCATACCCCAGGGGGTACTTCTGATAGTTCCAGGGGGTACTCGGGCTTGATATACTTAACCAAGATAAATCTTATTTAAAACACCACCAAATTAGTAATTTAGTAAGGCCTAGTTCAGATCTAAAATCGAAATCGCAAATGCAAGCATTTTGCGATTTTGTGTGCTTTTTTTTTAGCATCTCCCGGTGCTTGCCTGTGTGCTGCAGTTTTTTTTTAAAGCGGTTTTCTAAGTGCTTTTTCAGAGCGATTTTTTAATTCACTCCCTCCCCGGATCAAGAAGTGAACTCTTTGACTCGGAAAATAATAATAAATACAATGTATTTATTCTTAAAAACGCGAACGCAATCGCTCCGCAAAGCAATTTTGTGAGCGTTTTTCCTATACCTTCCATTGAGGCAAAATCGCCTCAAAAAATGGTACAGGCACCGCTTTTATGAGCAGATTGGAAACAAACCGCTCAGATGTGAACTTTCTCATAGAGAATCATTGCTCAAGCGTTTTAAGGGTGATTTTGAAAATCGACAGCTCTCAAAAAAAGGGCAAAAACGCCCTAGGTGTGAGAAAAGCGCTTGCAGTGTGAACCAGTCCTTAGGTATAGAGTGAATACGGCTAGGAAAATTATTTCTCCCAGCCTCATTTCAGACTGCAAAGTCATAAAATCTGAACACTTTGAAGGGAGCAATTCATTTCTCTACTCATCTGTATACAGTAGTATCTCTTTATAGTAAACTCCATGGGATTTGGCCAAGCAGTTTACAATATAAGAAGTTGACTATGTCAGGATTTATCATACATTGTATATTTATATCAGAGTTTACTACTGTATATTGAGATTCATTTGTTCTCACTACAGTCCCATCAATCTCAAATCCTAAAGAACGTCTAGTTTAATGACCCTACTCCCAGATTTGTGTGGGAGCCAGCTTGGCTCACACACCGTCTTCTTTTACATCAAAGACTCCACTGGCAAAATATCTTCACTCAGTTTCCAGTTTTGCCCATCTGCTACTGCTGCCATCTCACACCTCCACTGAACAAAAACACAATAAAAAAACCTAATACAGCTAAAAGAACCACTTGTATTACGTCTTCATAAGAAAAGGGTAAGGCAAACCTGTCAAGAAATCTTGTATAGCACACTCATGGGGTTAACAGCTGTGTAAATGGTAGGATTGCAGCCTTGCTAAATGTCAATGTGATGCAAACGAACTCAGGCTAAGAATATATGTTGTATCAAACTTTAAAGGGAGTCTGAAGTTAAAATAAAAATAAAAAACTGATACTCACCTAAGGAGAGGGAAGGCTCTGAGTCCTATAGAGCCTTCCCAGTCTCCTCATGGTCCCCACGTTCCCCCTACAACAGATAGGTTGTAGACTGCTGACTTCCACCTCTGGTGGGCTTCAGGAGTCTTTGGAAGCACTCGGTCTTCCAAACAAGTGCATCTCTCTTGCGTACTTCCTTGTGCGCAATACAGATTTGTACCGTGGAGCCAGCGCTGGAACATGGGGACCGTGAGGAGAACAGGAAGGCTCTATAGGACCAGCCTTCCCTCTCCTTATGTATCTGTTTTTTTATTTTTCTTCAGATTTACTTTAATAAACATGCATTTTTGACTTATATCCCATTCACACTGGCAGCAGTGCTCATAACTGTTGGCTAGGCAGTCTCCAAAATTTGCCTACATGCATTTTGTACATAACATTGCAGCAACACCTGTGTAGTGAAGAGAGCCTGGGCAGCAGCAGGAAAGTACTGCTCTGCACTGCTTTTAGTGCCCTTAGGGCTTGTTCACACCTAGAGCGTTTTCTGGGGTTTTTAAGCGCCGGCAATTTTGAAAATCGCCCTGAAAGCGCTTGTGCAATGATTCCCTATGAGAGTGTTCATATCTTCGTGTTTCGATTGCTTTCCAATGACCACAGCGGTGCCTGTAGCATTTTCTGAGCGTTATGAAAGGTATAGAAAAACCGCTAAGGCCCGGTTCACATTTGCATTTTTTACAAAAACGGACCAGATGTCCTGATACGTTCCGTCCAGATCCGGTCCGGAAGCATCAGGTTGCAATCCTGATCCGGTCAGGATCCGGTCCGTTTGCATCCGGATTTTCATCCGTTTTTTAAAGAGATAAGACTATATAAATTACTGGGGTCTGGGAGGTCTGCAGAAGCCCTGGAGTCATTGTTGGAGACAGCCTGACGTGTGGAGACCATCCTTGGAAAGAGAGACTGCAGTTTGGACCATGGATCCATTGTATTTTTACAAATTTTACCTGGGAATTGTCTCCTTTTTAATTTTTACCTACTACTATGTGAGAAGGAAGCGTGCTCCTCGCAGGAGATGGTGAGTGCACCCTCTACTCATGAGAAGGTAAAGGAAGGGAGAGTTCCAGACCCTCTACCAGGACCTTAGACGACACCCAGAGAAGTTCTACAGCTATACCCGGATGTCCATACCCCTGTCAGTATCCAGACCTAAACACACCACCCCCAGCATCCCTAAACACCTCACCCTCACCCCCACAACACCTCACCCCTGTATACCTAGATAAACACACCACCCCCACCCTCCACAAAACACCCAGACCCCTCTAAACACACCTCCCCCATCCTCCAATGCTGGCCCATGTGTCACCATCCAAAATGGCCGCTATCACCATAGAAAACGCTACGGAAGTGGGGTAGATAGGCCGAATTTTATAGCCAGTGTGTTGTGTCATTTCAGTTTCTCATTGGTTTCTGCTGTGCGGATGGTGTAGTCATGATCCGATCCAGGTTCGGCGGCCGGATGAAACGTACGGCAAAAATAGAGCAGGTTGGAAAAATCCGGACCGTGGCCCAGAGTCCAGATCCGGTTAGGATCCGGTCAGTGAGGAACGGACAAGTGTGTACTGATCCATAGAGTTACATTGGATCGCCGAACGTCCGTTCCATTTGTACAGTAGACGGTCCGGATCCGGTGCGGAAAATCCTGATGGCGAACGCCAATGTGAACCAGGCCTAAGTGCTTGAAAAAGCTCTTTGTATAGCGATTTCCCGAACGCTTTTAAGAATAAATACATTGTATGTATTCTTTCTTGGGTCAAAGAGTTCACTTCCTGACTAACGTCAGGAAGTGAAAATCTCAATCGCTCTTCAAAAGCGCTTAGAAAAGCGCTTGCACAAAATTGCACAACGGTGAGAAAACGCTGGGCATCGCTAAAAAAAAATATCACGCACAAAACCGTTCAGCGCTTGCGATAGCACTGGGCGATTCATAATGTGATCAAGGCCTTAGGGCCCCTTTCCAGGAATGTGATTTTGCTGCGCTCTCTGGTGTATGGCATGATTGTGCTGCGCTTGCAATTTCTGATGGGAGGAAAAAAAACTCTGCAGTAAAAGTTTGAATTGCCAAATTGCGGGGAAAGTCGCATAGCGGTGCAATTGCTATGCAATTTTCCTGTACTCAGTCTCCTATACATAGTACAGGGGGTGCAAACACAGCAAAAATGCATCAGGCTAACGATTGTGATTCTGAAAAATCTAATCGCACTAGTGAAAAAACAGCATTGCGATTTACATGGTAATCACGGTGCTGCATAAATCAGCAAAAACAGGAGCCATCCAATTTCTGGATAGAACTTAATTGTCCATAAGAGGTGGAGTTTATCTTGGAAGTTCTTTCCCATTTCATTACCTGCACTCAGTAGAACTGAAGAAGGCGCTATATAGGAGTGACAAAATGTCTTCTAGAACAGAAAAAGTGCTAGGCCAAGCTATTTTATTTTTCCTTGATTGTTATCCACACTGGCTCTTCTGTAGTGCAGACTCTCTCTTCTCACTGAGGTTTCTGCAGAATGACATAGCACTTGTTTTCTCATCCCTTTCTTTAACAACAGTTATGACATCTTCACACAGCACTGTTGTCATATTAATTTTGACGTGCCAGAAACCACATGGAAAGCCCGGGAAAACAAGACATACTTACCTAAATTGAATATTCAGTTGTGGTTACTCTCCTGGTCCAGAAACACTGATGCTTCAGAAATGGCCATCTAAGGGCTGGTTCACACGGATGCTTGGCGGGCATTTACTGGCATTTGCGCAAACGCAGTGTTCCGATCCCAATTTTCTCCGTCGTTTGAGGCGACCCTGCACGCTACATGCGGTGTCCAGTGTTGATCACTGCTGTGTCATAGTGTCCCCCTGCGGGGCCGAAAAACGCTGATTGCAATGGGAAGCAGCTGAAAGCCTGAACGAGACGCCTCTGGAAGCCGGGCAGAAACCCCTGTGAACCAGCCCTTAAAGTGCTGTGCTGGCCTGACCTCTTACTCCCATGTGACCGCACATCCAGTCTGACACTGTACTCACCCTTTGTATTGGGACAGAGGGTGAGTTGGAAGTGCCTACAGCCTCACATAATTGCCATGCTCTCCCACATACACATAACAGGTGAAATAAAGCATTCAGAACGCCTGTGCTTGGCCCTGTCAAATAGGTGAATTTAGATGGTAGCGGACAGAGAACAGGTTGTTTGGGAATATTCCTCCAGCCCCATGCGCTTGGATCACACCCACGCTGCCTTCCTCTGTCTTCTCTGTCTTCTGTACCGGGTCCTGTTACTTCCTCCAGTCGTGGCCAGTCTGCCCAAGAGATGTGTGCCCTCTATGCATCTATCCGGCGGCTGCTGGAGAGATACATAAATAGCACACTTCACTTGCTCGCCCATGTGTCCCCTTCACTCCCAGGGTACAGTTACAAGCAGCGGCAGCAGCGGCACACCTGGTCCAGCGGTCCTTCACAGTTCCCCTAGTGCAGGCTTCTGCTGATTGTGTCGTCAACAGAAGCTGGCACTAGGGAACAGTGCGGGAAAGGAGAGGTCTGTAATTGCCGCTAAATCAGGTGAGCCAAGCTGCTGCTGCTTGTAACTATACCCTGGGAGCAGAGAAGAACACACGTGGGAGCAGAGGACTCATTGGGACACAATAATTAGGGGAGAACATCTACAAGACGCTCCTGGACCATGGACACATCAGGTTTAGTATATATTTTTTCCCTGGTTTTTGCCCTCTAAACTTAGGTACGTCTTATAATCCAGAGCATCTTATATGCCGAAAAATATGGTAAGTGAATATACTTTAGATATTTTAGGAAGTCATTTATATTACATAGAAATGGTAAGATTGGACAAAAAGGATTGTATCACTGGCCAAGTAACTTGAAATGTTGGAATATAAGCTATTGATAACCCTCCAGGGTCTTAACTAAATAAAGTCAGGCCTGTGGTTATAGCTAGTGAAGATCATAGAATCTGCAAAAACTGCATATTGTGGTTCCACAGCAACATACTGTTAACTCGGATTCTAACATCATTACTTGTGGTGCAGACTTCCTCCATTGCATTTTGGTACTAACAGCTGAGTTGCATGAACTTGGTTTCGCCAAGAAGCAGCTGCTACCTGGGGGCCAAAACATCTACCAGGTCAGGACAAAGTCCTATCAGTAAGTGGACAGTGAAGGCTTAGCATAGACAATACCTGTCAGCCTCAGTGGCTTATTCTGATCAGCACAGCGACAGTGAGGAAAAAGAAAATAAATTGGGCAGTACAGAGTGGTGCAGGTCTGCTACGCAATTGTCCCTGGACATGATACAGATATGCACTGCCCCAACCTCTGCACCCAAAGCTAGTACCTCTCACCTCAGCCCAGCCCTGGCCATCTGCACAAGTGTGGTTACATTTGTAGCCTAAAGGAAACCATACACTGCAATGATTTCCCATCAAAATACAGCAGATTCAATCAATGTGATCGAATCTGCTGTGAAATCGTTAATGCAAATATTGACCGATCGCTTTCCAGTCGATCTGTCCAGATGGAAAATTTAACTCGATCGCCGGCGGGTCAATGCATCGCCTCTCCGCCTGGCATGAGTCCCCTGCAGTCCCTCACTTCTTCAAGCGTCTTCTCTTCACTTCCTGTCCCGTCCTGTGAGAAGGCAAAGTTCAAACAGTAGAGGGCACTCTACTGTTTGAACTTTCTGCTTGTCACAGGATGGGACATAAGTGAAGAGTAGATGGAGGAGTATGCTGGAAGAAGTGAGAGATTGCGGGGACCCGAAGAGACTCGCGCGTCGGACAGGTGATGTGTTGCGGCTGGCTGGGGGAGCAAAGGCGGCGAGGCAGTTCCACAGGTTGTGAATTGATCTCATGCGAAAATCGACTCAAAATCTATGTGCAGTGTATGGGCAGCCATTAGATCCCCTTCAGAGAGGGATCTATCTGTTGGTTGATCTGGTGGCAATTGACCAGCGGATGGCAGCCTTAAGGCTAGGGTCACACTTATTAGAATCGCATTAGTTTTTCCACAGCGTGGTAAACACATGCAGAATCACACATAATGTTACGCTATGGGATGCACAAAAAAAACTCAATGATGTGAGTTTTTAGGTGCGTGAAAAAAAAAACTCAGCAAGTTCATTTTTTTCTGCATGGGTTGTACTTTTCTCACACAATGCTTTCCTACAGGAAATAAAAAAAATGTATGCGATCTGCATGACTTTTTGATGAGAAAAATATTTTTTTCACTTGACTAGGAATATTCTTTAAAAACGCATAATATTAAAATCTGGTAAAGTGGCAGGCCCTAGCGGGTTCTCTCCAGAATACTTCAAATTGTTTAAAGGAACATTAGCCTCCCTATTTGTTTATGCTTTTAATAAAATAGGTGAAGGAGCACCCCTCCCCGCTGATGCAAAGTTGGCCTACATTTCTGTTATCGCAAAACCGGGTAAAGATCCCTCCCTTAGCACAAATTATCGGCCAATCTCATTAATTATTGTTGATCTCAAGATTTATTCTAAAATCCTAGGCAGCCATCTGCCAACTATTTTCCCAGAGATTATTCACCCTGACCAGGTTGGTTTCGTGTCTGGCAGAGAACCAACACGATTAAAACGCTGCTCCTTTCAAATTTTGCTCAATTATCTAAAACGTCGGATCGTCTCTTATCAGTTGATGCAGAGAAGGCCTTTGATAGGCTTTCTTGGCAGTTTTTGAAGGGAGCATTGACTCAACTGAGTTTCCCGCCAGGTTCTAGATTTTACGACATGGTACTTGCATTGTATGATAATCCTGTAGCTCAACTTAAAATTAATGGTATCCTAGCTGTTCGTTTGAATATTCGAAATGGAACCTGTCAGGGCTGCCTGCTATCCCCTCTATTATATATTATTTCTATGGAATATTTAGCAATTGCCCTAAGGAACAATATAGAAATGCATGGATTGTGGGTAGGGAAAAATCACTATAAGTTCTCATTGTCCGCTGATGACGAATTATTATTTGTTACAGATCCAGTCATTTCTCTGCCAAATGTTCTAACAGTTTTGTAATCCTTTGGCAGACTGAGTAACTTCAAAGTAAATGCTTCCAAGTGTGAAGTGCTTAATCTATCGCTTATGAGCGTTTCTTAAGCTTTACAAAGAGCATTTCCCTTTAACTGGCATGAGGACAAAATTACCTATTTGGGGTTGAAGATTACAAAAAAATCCTCTTTACTTATTTAAAGAGAATTTTCTGACATTGTTGGCTAGGTTCTAGGAGGACTTGTCAAGGCGCGAAGGTATGCTTCACTCGTGGACAGGTCGTATAAACATTATTAACCACTTCCACACCATGAAATTTTATGCTGGTCTGTGCAGCGTGGGCTCTCCAGCCCACAGCACAGATCAGCTAGCAGCCAGGGCGATCAGACTTCCCCCCTTTTTTCCCCACTAGGGGGATGTCCTGCTGGGGGGGTCTGATCGCCGCCGGCTGCTTGCGCTTGCGGGGGGGGGGCTCTTCAAAGCCCCCCTCCGCAGCGCTTCCTGGCCTCCTTCCCTCCCTCTCCCTCCCCCTGTGAGCGGCGCAGGACGGATTTCCGTCCTGCGCCTGATGAGATAGGCTTTAGCCTATCAGAGGCCGGGGATCGCCGATCTCCTCTACGGCGCTGCTGCGCAGCAGCGCCGTATACATGTAAACACCGGGGAAGATCTTCCCCGTGTTTTTACATTTACCCTGCGAGCCGCCGATCGGCTCGCAGGGTGTTCACCTAGACACCCTCCGTGAACTATGAGCGGCCGTTTCCATGGTATACACTTCAGGATTCAGGGGCGTGTATATACGCTCCGAGAATCCGGAAGTGGTTAAAATGAATCTGATGCCGAGACTACTCTATCCCCTCCAGACACTGCCTTTATTTATCCGTTCGTCATTTTTTAAGAAGGGCAACTCAATATGGTTCAAATTTATATGGAGAGGTTGTAGGCCTAGACTGCCTAGAAGTACACATTTTAATCTTAAAATTTCGTGTGACCTCGCTTTGCCAGATCCGAGATTATACCAACTTGCAGTACATCTGAATAGGATTAAAGATTGGGGGGTGGGGGTCAGACAGTGGGTTTGCATAGATGATATCTTGAGAGAGGGTTAAGATCATTGCTGTGGGTCCCCCATGCAGTTACAAAGCAGTTTTGTAAAAAAATGGCCATATATCTCCTGTACAACTTTTCAGTTGTGGGATCGTTTATTATGCCAACATAGAGTCTCATCTTATTATGAGCCCCTCATGCCATTGTGGAATAATTTTTTGTTCCCGCCTGGCTTTGATTCGTCTTTTACTGCGAGTAGAGCTTTGGGTGATGATCTGACTTTAGGATCTTTACTCAAAACTGATTCCCTCTAGACAAGAGCTTCTAGACAGAAGTCACACACAAGTTTTACCTCAATTCAGGCCTGGATTTACCTCACAGGAGCCTCTAGGCACAGATGTCCTGGCACCTTTGACCTTGCCCTCCATGAACCTACAAGCCTCCACCGAACAGCACCACAAGTGTGCTGTCCCAGCTGTAACCTCTCCCTTACTTCCCCTGCCTATCATAGGTAGCTAGAGGTGCCCCTTAGTATTAGGTAGGTAGGTAGAGGAACCTCAGTATTGAGTAGATAGAAGTGCCCCTGACTGAAGGGAGATCTTGTCAGTGGAATGCCGAGAGCTGGGTGAGTAGCCTCTCCTTTTTACATTCTCATCAGGACTTTGCATAAAAAAGGAGGTAAGTGGGTAGGGAAGTGAGCCTCCTTTCCATCATCAAGCACCTGCCTACATTGCCTTATGGTAAATCCGGCCCTGCCTCAATTTCAATACTTACAATTGGCACATTTTCTTAGGCAGTGTCTGAAGGAAGGATACTGTTTCAGGGAGCTAAATAATGTAGAGAAACAAATATTTTCATTGCCACCAGATCGCAAATCTTTCTCCATTTATTATGAAATGCTCATTGGAATTGTTTATGACTCTAAACCATCCTATGTACTTAAGTGGCATCGGGAGCTGGAAACTGAGTTTTCAGGGGAAAATTGGGACAAAGCATTTCTTTTTGCTAGTAAGGCTTCTATTTGTGGTAGAGGTAAGGAAAATGCTTTTAAACTTTTTTTCTCGGTGGTATAGAACTCCTTTGGTACTTCATAAAATGAATGCAGAGTTCCCTTTGCTATGTTAGCGTTGTGAGAATGGGTAAGGTACGATGTTACATATTTGGTATGCTTGTTCTCTGATTCAGCCCTTCTGGTCAAAGATATGTAAGATAGCCTTGGATTGCCTGGGGTCCGAGTGGAAAACACACCTGCATGTATACTCTTATTAAGTTACCTATGCCAATCAAGAAGTTCAAAAAGTCACTGTTAAGACATTTTCTGACAGTGGCACAATTAGTAATCCCTAAGTTTTGGAAGTCCAAAAGCCCTCCTTCAATTAAAGATTGGCTTAGGAAAATTGAGTATATTGAGCGCATGGAAGAATTTGTTCAGGAATCTCATGTAAGGCCGTTGTCCCACACAAACTCTTGGCTAATGTGGCACATTTACCAGGAATCAGCTGAAGGCAAAAGTATGTTGTATGATGGAGAGTGAACTAAAGCTTGGTTCATTGAATTATATTTGAACATCCTTGGAGCCACTGGGGGAGAGTGTGTGGGTTGGGGGGGGGGGGGCGCCGGTGGGGTTTATATGGTTAAAGAAGAAAATGAGTGGGTTAATCATCATTCAGTTTCTTAAGACAATTTATGATGTGACTGATGTGTATATGATTCTATCTTGTTCCGCTATGCGGTAATTCACTCCTAGTTGTTTTGATATATTTTTTTGTTTTGCTGTATGACTCTATAATCTTTACATTATTACTTGCTTGTTGTTTCAATAAAAACTTTTTGAAATAAACAAAATCCGCATAATACAAATGCATAAAAAAAACACACCCCTCAAAAAAAACAACACAAAGCAAGGAAACCCGCAGGAAAACTCATGGCAGAAAACTGAACAGAGAGCTGAAGGGACTAGCCGCTAGCATATTATCTAAGTGACCACTGCATGTCTAAAAGTAAATTAGCAATTTTTTTTTTTTAATATTCATTTTTAAATTATTTAGTCAGTGTTTGTCCATTGTAAAATCTTTCCTCACCCCAATTTACATTCTGAAATTTACCACCGGTGGTGACAGGGCTGTGGCGTCGGAGCAATTTTTGGGTACCTGTCAGGGATTTTATCTGGGCTGATAAGAAGCAATCTGAAAAGTAAATAATGAAACAGAGAGCAGGGTAGGTGTTTTCTCTAATGTTCCCACTGATATATATGGTAAAATACATGAGGATGCTTCGTCTCTGGTTCACTTTAATAAATGTAAACTGTAATTAAAAGATAAAATATAAAACCTTTTATTTCTCAGATAATAGTCATCATAAATAACTTTTATTTGTGCTGCTGCAGTAAAGCAGTCAACGGACTTCTAAATTTAGATATACATATACGGATAGTGATTGTATATCTGATGTGTACACAGGAATCTTTTATATATTATTATTTAGTATTTATACAGCGCCGACATCTTATGCAGCACTGTACAGAGAATATAGTCTTGTCTCTAACTGTCCCTCAGAGGAGCTCACAATCTAATCCCTACCATAGTCATAGGTCTATGTATGTATTGTGTAGTGTATTTATTGTAGTCTAGGGCCAATTTTTTAGGGGGAATCCAATTAACTTATCTGTATGTTTTTGGGATGTGGGATGAAATCGGAATGCCTGGAGGAAACCCACACAGACACGGGGAGAACATACAAACTCCTTGCAGATGTTCACCTGGTTAGTATTCGAACCAGGGACCCAGCGCTGCGAGAGCACTAACTACTACGCCACCGTGCTGCATAATAAATAACATCTCTGCTGTTAGAATAAAGCATGATGTGTAGTTGTGTCACTAATAGGGATGATCAATGATGCAAATACTTCTGAGTTCATGCAGATTTATGCAAATTTTGTATGCAAATGTATGCCATTGCTCAAGAAATCAATTTAATATGTTAAATTTGGGTTTGGTGACTACAAATGAAGTTACACTCTACATATGTAACCCCCCCGCCTCCCCCCCCCCCCCCTCAGAGCTGTAGTTAATCCACTAAGAATGTTGTGAATGCAACCGAACGCAGGTGTTGTGTATCGCCTATAAACCTGGTTCAGATCGTGCATGAAGAATGTGTAATAGAGGAAGAATTCCCTTACTTATTCCCTTGCAGAGCACTTACACATCACTGTTATGATGTATCCACAGTAAGATTGCCTAGGGGCCTGATCCATGTTCTGTTCCTGTCTGGTCCCTCTACAAGTATGCTTAGTTTTGATTTCTATTTAACAGCTACTACTCTACAGCTATATTCTAAGTTTAGTTAAAATGCATCTCTGGTGTACATAAACAAAACAAAAAATAAACCAGAGGTACACTAATACTTAAAAGTTGTCTGTCTAATAAGATTCACTGGAATCTCCGTATTAGCTGGGATCCGAAGAATAGATCTGCCCCATTGCAGAAAATGGCCCTGGCCTTTTCTCTATCACATATAGAAAAGGTAGAGGCCTTTTTCTTATTAAACAAGCCACATGCTAGGGCATTCGCTTTAGCAATGACAGGCCAGGATGGTGGACAATCTAGGGTGCCAGCTTCCTGGTCAGGAGCTTTTTGTTCCCAAAAGCAGATGCCATCTTATTATAGCTTTAAAATTCCTTAGTTTTGGCAGTGATGAAATGCTTTCTAAGTCAAATACTTTCAATCAACAAGATTGTTACCGGTTGATTTTTTGGGAGGGACCATAAGACACTCCAGACCATAAGACCTATCTAGGTCTTGAGGACAAAAAACAGGGAAAAACAAAATATACTAATCCTGGTGCGTCCATGGTGCAAGGGAATCTTATAGACCTTTCACCTCAAATTATTATATACGTCTTGTGTCCCCCCTCTGTCCCGTGTCCTCCCCTGTATCTTCCACTGTCATACTTGTTGTCCTCATCTGTCCCATGTCCTTCTCTGTCACCCTTTGTCCTTCAGCCTCCTCATCTATCCAGTGTCTTTGTTAGTTCTCCTCTGGCCCCCTTATCCGTGTCCACACATTCCTGCACCACCATAGTACCTCCAATAGTCTCTCTGTGGAAGGTCAGGGTCATGCGAAAGCAGGGGACGTCTGCAGCAGACCAGAAGTGTATGCACCGCTGCTAGCTGCCGGGGGCTATTAGGCAGCCACAGGTGTTTGAATTGATTAGAGCCCAGCCAGCTTTTCCTTAGCAGTAGCAAGCAGTAGCTGGAACGTCCCTCTCTCTGTGCTGATTTAGATCCACCCACTGCTGCTCTGTTCATTGATAGGATGTGACCTCATTGCGGCCAAGCACAGCACTCCCTGAGTAGCAAAGTGAAGCAGCGATGCACACAATTCTGGTGCATGGCAGACGGCCCCTGCTTCTGCAGTCCCTGACCTCCCACAGAGATACTACTGGAGGTACTATACAGTGTGGGACAGCGGGAACACTATGGAATACTGGCCAGAATGCAATGTTTGTTTCTTAGGAATCCAAAGCCAGTGAAAATAATGCCTGGTCCCCCAGCATGCTCTGGGAGAAATCTGCATAGCCTAGGCTAAGCATTGCTAGGAGGGCAGGGCCAATAGTCTTAGTTGGCCATTCGATCAAATAAGTCCAAATCATTCAGGTTGTGAATGCAAATTTGTTACAGAATAGCAATGAAGTAAATGCTGCCAACTTTAGTGGTTAATAGCAAAGTCCCATAGATGCTAAAGTCACAAAATTTGCTAGGCATGTTGAAGAGAACCAGAGATGATTCACTAGTGTTTATTTATACTCACCTGGGGATTTCTCCAGCTCCATGAGCATTGTGGCCTCCCTCGCCGTCCTCCTCGGCCCCTCCACTAAGCCGATATGATTCCCAGTATTCCGGGCATTCGCGGCCTACTGCACATCCACGAGCCAGGCCACGCTCGCACCCCTCATTGTGCTCCCATGCCCTGGATCGTTCTGCGCCTATGCAGAAGGCTCCAGGGGACAGGAGGAGACTGACCAGATTACCGGCAGTCATATCGCTATAACGAAGCGGCCGAGGAGGACGGCGAGGGAAGCCACGGTGGTCATGGGGGCTGGAGGAAGCCCCAAGTAATTAAAAGTAAGTGCCAGTGTACTGTCTCTGGTACACTTTAAGGAGAGAAGTGAGAATAGGGGGGGGGGGGGGCCTTTTGTAGTTAGAGAAAACCAATTTTAAAGTTAAGATTTAAAATAAATGTTTTAATTGCGGTTTAAAGTGAAAATGTACATATATACCCAGAACCGGAATTTCCTGGTGATCACCTAGTACGCAGTGCCAGGGATTGCAATACTGCTGTATAAGCAAATATAGCTATTGTTTGCACTAATAAAAATAAATGATGTGGGTTCCCCCCCTCTTTAAGCTTTCTATACTAGTAAGGCCAGACTGACTCCCCCCGCCTACATATATTGCACCAACAGCACCCTGCTCTGACACCCTGGACGTCTCCTATGTCATCACCTGTGCTCACCGCTAGCAAATTCAAAGATGCTTTCCCATTGATTAATGGGGTTCCTCCATTTTAAGGTGTTCTCACAGAAGGAAGAAAAAAATAGGAGTATTGTCCTTACAGCATTCATCCTGTAATACAGGATATGTACCGGCTTTTGAAATAACACTGCTTGTTTTTGTTTCTAACTGGTGCATACTTAAAAGAAAAGGTAATAGGGAACGCAGGATTCTCTGAACTCAGGATATCTTTTCCCTTGTTTATTTTTATTTTCTATTCATTCATGGATATCAAGCAATTGTCTTGGGCAATTAATACAAAAAATCTAAATGCAAGATCCATATAGTCTTTATTTGTTCCCTGAAATAAATACTTGCACACACAAACACTCAAAGCATTTCAATTTTGTCATGAGGGGGATGACATGAGATGGTCATGTAGCAAATTGTCTGGAGGTTGCCATGGATCCTTGGTGATAAATGATATTTAAAGATGATATTTTAAAGGCAATCAATTACCTTTAATCATAAATGCTGCCCCTTATTTGGAAGCAAGTAACATAATGTAGTTTATAGAAAAAATTAAAACCAGCAATGCCCATAGCATTAGTACGAATAACGTACTATATTTTACATATCACCATATTTTACTCATCAGAGTTTATTGACAAGAAAGCAAATATGGTAATGTTACATCTTCAAATTGCCCTTTAGGCGATGCACTCATTTGGGGATGACAAGGTATAAACATATCTTGGCAAGGAAAGAAGTCAGTTTCATTCTGTGCCATTCAAGCGCTGAATAGAAAGTTAATGTAACCATCTTGTCAATGCATTCTTCTGCATGCTGGCACTGGAACTAAGGCAGAGTCAGAAAATCCACCAGTACCAGCCAGCATAATGCTTTAAAACTTGCAAAGGTGTAAACTCTTGGATCACTCATCATCTGACGATTCTTCCTCTGCTTCTTCCAACCACTGTATAAATTTCTGAAGCTGTGAATTAATACGAAGAAGTTAAAAGGCTTGATAAATGAAATATGGCACAAATGTTTAAGTGTACCTGAAGCGGAAAAAAAAATCTCAGTAAGGCCTCTTGCACACTACATGCGATTCCAATGTTTTATATGTCTGATTTTTTTAATTCTGATCAAAAAACGTAGCAGCATGCAGTACGGGATCAAATATTGGATCAGATAAAAAAAAAATTGGAATCGCATGTAGTGTGCAAGAGGCCTAAGGGCCCTTTTTTCACTGCACTGTGATTCAGCAAAATGCTATTGATTCTTAGCGAGGAGAACTTTGTAACTATGTAACTGTCAGGTTAGCTGCTCCCAGCCCCTCCTCCTGAGTTTCCTGTTTGCATAATAAGTAGTAGCAGATTTGCATATGATTTGCATCTGAATTGAATGCAAAGTGTGCAGAAAATCTATTTAGGTGCTGCACACTGAGCTGGTGGTCATTTCGGATGCAGCCTTAGTGGTATGCGCTGGCGTTCTCCTCGCTGTTCAACCAAATGTAAGTTACACATTTTTTCTGCTTAGCTGCTGCCAAGGTTTTAAATTTAGGTTAGGTCACTTGCCTGGAGGTTTGCCTCACCGTGGTGCAAGTGTCTAGTATTGGAAGCTAAAGTTCCTCCTAGTTTAATAAATGTTAGCACTTGTCTTGGATGCAGGGCATGCATTTTTCAGTCTAGCAGAGGCGGTGTATGCCTGTGCGATTAACCATTCAATTGCAGCATGTGTTTAGAGACATGCAGCCTTTCCCCCCACCTTTTCTTAACTTTGTAGCTATTGATTCTTAAATCGCTAGGGTTGCTGCTTCAACATAGGAATCGCAATAGGTATTTTCCACTACTGTGATTCGATTTTTTACAAAGTGTAATCGCTTTCTTGAGCGATTCCGAGAGCGATTTTGCATGTAAAATCGCAATCGATTAACGAAATTAATGCAAAATAGCAATCTTTGGCGTTTAGCGATTGTGATTGCTAGTGGTAAAGGGCCCCAAAGCCTTTGGATAGTCCAGAGGCTTCCCCAGTCTTCCTACGGCCCATCATTCCTATGCTAGGACAATCAATGTTAAATATTGCTTGCGGCTGCACTCCCATCTGTGTACGGCCTGCACCTGCGCAGTGGCATGGAGCTGCTCCTGGATGGATTTCTTCCTCCATGTACAAAATGCTCCATGCGGCTGCGCAGGCATGGACCCTACTGACACCTGCACAGTGTAGCCATGTTCTTACAAAAAGGGGAGTGCGGCTGCAAATAAGATGGGACCCTGCTGAGGGAAGATGGGTTGTGAAGGATCGTGGAAGCCTGTGAAGCATCCAGAGGCTTCCCTTTACACTAGTATCTTTATTCGTAGCTTCAGATTTGCACAAACAAAAGCGGCGCTGCACACGTACTGCTTGCTTTTTACGCAGCTGTCGTCCCTTATCAGTTATGTCTGTTTGGGAGAACCAACGCAGAATCATCTCTTCTGCTAATACATCTTGCTGGTAAAATCCCATCAAAACCTGGAAAGAAATATGATAGAGATAAATATAAAATGCACACTTATTATAAAGGTATTAAATACCGACATGAACAAGAAAGAAAGTTACAAGTCACTGGGGATGAGAGGAACATTTTACTTCTTCATATACCTGGAAAGCGGAAGCTGTGCTAGCAAATAGAAGCTACTGATGATGAATTACTTTGTTGGTTAATGGATAGGCAGATGGATCTCTGCCAAGAATCTAGTATGTCTACAGCAGCCCCCGATCCTCCTCAGTGCATCAGCAATGTGCCCGGCGGATCGTCTCAGCTGAGTGAAGACGGAGAACATTGCTCTCCTAACTCTGAACGTTCCATTCCATCAGCCCTCCTCCTCCCTCCGTAGCAACCAATGCTTTGCTAGCCTACAGACTAGCAACGCATCTGTATAGACTAGGCCCTGAACTGTTGCCTAAGGTATGGAGTCCCGATCACCACTAGTCCTTATACACGTGTACGTAGGCACATAAGATGTAGAAAAGGAATCTAGAAAGGAGAGGACACACTAAAGTGATTCTAAAAAGTCTTTTTTAGAACATGCACAATTCCTTCTATGCAAACATAAATTGGGCCAGACAAAGAGTACTATATTTAACCATTGATACAACTAGAGGTTAAAGCGGGCTGTGGAGTTGAAGTCTTAGTCAAGGAGTCAGATTCGGAGCAATTTTGGGTACCTGGAGTCTGAGTCAGTGCTTTCACAAACTGAGGAGTGGGATGATTTTTGTACCGACTCCACAGCCCTGGTCTACGCTACATACACATGCAGATTTTCATTGCCCGTGATGACTATTCCTGATAAGTTTCAGGTAAAAATGTTAGTACTGGTCCCCTTCAGCATTTCTGGCCTCTTCATCAGCAACTTCAAGGCTCGGTTCCTACTTGAAGTGGACCAGAGGGAGCGGACAGTATAATGTCCGCTCCGATTGCCTGGGAACAGAGTGGGAACAGAGCCTTACCAGAGCCTGGATCTTTGCAATCTTAACCACTTAATGACAAGCAGACTTATAAAAACATCCTGCTAGAGCCTCTTAAGAGCTCCAGGATGTTTTTACAAGTCAAACAGTGCTGCTGCCGCTATGCACGTGCCCCCATGCGCACTCCCGCACGTGCGTTCCAGCAAGCGTGCACGTGAGATTAATGATAAAAAAAAAAAAAACTCCATTAAAAAAATACACCTTTATTTCCAAATAATATATTGTCACCATACTTTGTACTGGGGACATAATTGAAATGTTGTGATAACCAGGACAAATTGGCAGATACAATGTGTGGGTTTTATGTACAGTAGCAGTGTTTATATGAAAACTATAAGGGATTAAAGTGGAGAAATAGTGTATTTTTTCCCTTTAAAATGCATAGAAATTGCAGATGACATGCTTTTGTATTTATCAGATCCGGGTGAGTCCCGGAGGGTGTCTCTTGCTGTCATATCTACTTTTGGTCTTTTCTCAGGGTTACATATAAATTGGACCAAATCTTCCATCCTACCAGTGGATACATTTGCTCCTACGGAAGTTCAGCTGGAGTCCCCTTTGCAGTGGGTCAGTGTGTTTCGCTACCTTGGTATAAATATATCACGTTCAATAACAGAATATGATGACCTTAACCTTACCCCTTTACTACAATTTGTGATTGCAAAACTCCGGGCATGGGAAAAATGACCACTATCAACTTTGGGTCGTGCCAATCTATTCAAAATGGTACTGCTACCTAAGGTACTGTATGTTACCTGGCATTCTCCTGAGTACCTCCCACCAGCTAAATTTGCGAAACTTAAGGCAGCAATTTTCTCCTAAATTTGCCTCAGGCGGCAAAAAGTCTAGGGCCGGCCCTGGGTGGAATAGCGTTACCTGATTGTCACTCGTATTATCTAGCAGCTCAATTGTCATTGCTTTATGATTGGATTTAGGGAGGGCAAGGAGACCCTACAGTCTCTACTTTTTGATGAATTAGGGGTGCAATATACTGACCCGCTGTACAATCTGTTAAAGGGTAGAAGACAAGACAAATAACATTTATATCGCGCTTTTCTCCTGGCGGACTCAAAGCGCCAGAGCAGCAGCCACTAGGGCGCGCTCTATAGGCAGTAGCAGTGTAAGGTAGACATGCCAAAGGTCTCCTACTGAATTAGTGCTGGCTTACAGAACAGGCAGAGCCGAGATTCGAACCCTGGTCTCCTGTGTCAGAGGCAGAGCCCTTAACAATTACACCATCCAGCCACCGTTAGAAGGGGTATTCCTCACTTTCGAAGGCTCCCTCCAACGCTTAAACAAATGTTTATTGTTTGGGATAAGGCACATCAAAAATCGCTGCATGTTATTACAATTAAACATCTCCCGCTCTGGGAAAATCAATGCTTAAAGGAATTTTGTAAGCTTACTGGCAATATCTATTGGGTCAATAGGGGGATAAAGTTTCTTCTTCAATTGATGCAGGGTAACATGGTCAAGTCGTTTGCTCAGGTGGCTGAGGAATTTCATTTGCAAAGTACCGCTTTTTATAAATATATGCAATTAACTCATGCTCTTTACAAACAATTTGACCTTATCCCAACAGAATTAAAAGATTCAATTATTTATGACATATTAGGTGACAATGGGCTCAATTCTGGTAGCTGTGCGAGGGGAAGTAATCAGCAGTCGGGAAAATACCTCACACGTTATTTTTTTTTTAATTTTCTTAATTCTGGTACATTTTCCCACCTGCTGCTTATGGTCGCTAAATTAGCGACATGCAGGGGGAAACCTGTGAGGTATTTTCCCGACTGCTGAAAGAAGCACCAGCCAGCCCGCCTCCTGAGGATCCCAGAGCTGAGGAGGGGGGGCACAGCGCAGGAAGGGGGGAAATTGTGCAGAGCAGCGGGGAGGGGGGGAAGCCTCCCCCCCCTTAGAGGCCCCCCCCCTTCCGCGCTCCCCCTCCCTCCCTCACCTTAGGGGCTCCCCCTTCCTCCCTCCCTCCAAAGGTGCAGCCAGCCAGCGGCAGCAGCGACTCGGCGAGGAATCACTCACCGGCAGGATCATAGCAATAGCGCTGTGTGCCGCTGGGCTCCGTCTCCTCCACTGACCTATCACGCTCTCGCAGTACTTCCTGAGAGAGCGTGATAGGTCAGTGGAGGAGACGGAGCCCAGCGGCACACAGCGCTATTGCTATGATCCTGCCGGTGAGTGATTCCTCGCCGAGTCGCTGCTGCCGCTGGCTGGCTGCACCTTTGGAGGGAGGGAGGAAGGGGGAGCCCCTAAGGTGAGGGAGGGGGAGCGCGGAAGGGGGGGGCCTCTAAGGTGAGGGAGGGGGGGGGGAGGCTTCCCCCCCTCCCCGCTGCTCTGCACAATTTCCCCCCTCCCTGCGCTGTGCCCCCCTCCTCAGCTCTGGGACCCCCACTAACTGGGGATATCTGCCGCCAATCTCGTTGCATTTGTGGGGAAATCTGCTGCCAATCTCGTTACATTTGTGGGGAAATCTGCTGCCAATCTCGTTACATTTGTGGGGAAATCTGCTGCCAATCTTGTCGCATTTGTTGGGAAATCTGCTGCCAATCTCGTTATATTTGTGGGGAAATCTGCTGCCAATCTCGTTACATTTGAAGGGAAATCTGCTGCCAATCTCGTTATATTTGTGGGGAAATCTGCTGCCAATCTTGTCGCATTTGTGGGGAAATCTGCTGCCAATCTCGTTACATTTGTGGGGAAATCTGCTGCCAATCTTGTCGCATTTGTGGGGAAATCTGCTGCCAATCTCGTTATATTTGTGGGGAAATTTGCTGCCAATCTCGTTACATTTGAGGGGAAATCTGCTGCCAATCTCGTTACATTTGAGGGGAAATCTGCTGCCAATCTCGTTACATTTGTGGGGAAATCTGCTGCCAATCTTGTCGCATTTGTGGGGAAATCTGCTGCCAATCTCGTTACATTTGTGGGGAAATCTGCTGCCAATCTCGTTGCATTTGGGGGGAAATCTGCTGCCAATCTCGTTACATTTGTGGGGAAATCTGCTGCCAATCCCGTTATATTTGTGGGGAAATCTGCTGCCAATCTCGTTATATTTGTGGGGAAATCTGCTGCCAATCTCGTTACATTTGTGGGGAAATCTGCAGCCAATCTCGGCGCATTTGTGGGGAAATCTGCTGCCAATAAGATTGTATTTGTGGGGATATCTGCTGCCAATCTGATTGCATTTTTTGGAGAATCTGCTATCACTCTAATTGCATTTTGTGGTGAAACTGCTGCAAAATTTTTTTGGGGTGGGGGGCGGCCGGCCCTCCACCATGTGGTCTGGAAAAAAAACGGCCCCCCGAGCCCGCAAAAGTTGGACAGCACTGTTTTAGAGGATGGGGGTCGTGGGGGGTGGTAGGTCGGAGCACTTTTATGGCCCATACTCACGGGCTACAATTGTCGCCCGTGAGTATGTGTCGTTGCACGGGCGCGCACCCTGAACTGTTGCTCGTCGCTGATGTCGCCAGGCGACAGTCGCCGCCGCAACAAGATAGGAATACATTGGGCTTCCGGCGGGGGGAGGAGCAATAGCGACAGCTTCCGCCGCATCAGTTGCCAGGTCCCTCCGCCGTGTGTATGCAGAGGGAGCTGGCGACGAGCTGTCGCCGGCCTGTCGCGCACACGCTCACGTGTGCTGGCGACAGGCCAAAAAGTTGCCCGTGAGTATGGGCCATTAGAGGCTGGGATCGGAGGGGGGTGGGGGGGGGGGGGGGGGGTGGTTTGGAACACAGAACAAGCTGAAAAGGCTCCATGTTATGTGACAGATATTACAATTCTGTCACAGCACTGCATTTATCATGTGGTAGAGGTAGGTCTAATTATGTGAGGTAAAAGACATGCAAACACGTACCTTATTTCACTTCAGAATTCAAGTGTGAGGTATTTTACTACTAAATACCACACATTTATAGTAGAAAATTACCACATGAATTACCTCATGAAATTACATGAGGTAAAACTTTACCTAAACTACCAGAATTCAAAAGTTGATCTCCTTCATAAGGTAAACCCAATTCCATGAGGTAATTATTTACTAAACACTACCAGAATTGAGCCCAATATCTCTAAGCATGTAATAACTATGCTGTATAATGCAATTATCTCCCCAGAAGCTAGTGTTAAACCTCTGTGAAGGTGCTCTGCTTGCTATAACTGAATTGCTGTTGTTTATCCCCTGCTTATTGACGGAAGAAGTGGGCTGTGCCCGCGAAACGCGTTGCATCTTTGGGGTATTTTCAATAAATGTGTATACATTTACAGTCCTTGGTGTCTGCTTTAACGGAGGCGAGTCCACCACTTCCTCCCAGCAATTTTTTAAAAATTTTATGTACTTTTATCCTTCTGGCGCCTCTGTTCTCCTACCAATATATTATGGGAAATGGATGTCGGTACAATAAATGATCAGGAATGGGAAGACACTCTTGATAGGGTGTTGTTGGTGTCCCCACATGCTCCTGATAGGCTGATTTATTTATATATCCTCCATAGAGCATTTCTCACCCCAGTCCGTCTTTCTAAATTTAAACCTGGTATCTCCCCGAACTGCCCTAAATGTACGACAGATAGAGGCATCTTCTTTCATATGGTCTGGTCCTGCCCAGAAGTTAATGCATACTGGACATAAATTGTCAAATTCTTAAATGACTACATGGGCTGTCCGATTACATGTGATCCAAAGATTTGCTTACTTCATATTCTTCCAAATACACTTTCTGATAAGTATACCCAACGTTTTACTTTAGAAGTCCTACATATAGCCCGAAAGCTTCTTACTCGATAGTGGATACTTCCTACAATCCCTACTCGTTCTGAATGGATCAGTTGTGTTAATAAAGTTATCCCGCTCCGAAAGGCCATTTATGAAAAAAGAGGTACTCTAACCAAATTTAATAATATTCGGAGGACATGGATAGATTCTCCTCGCACTCGTGGGTAAATCACCGGGTTCTTGCAATGATCTTATTAACCAGTTCGCATTCAGTCGTTTTTCACTTTATGCATCCGAGCAATGTTCACCTCCCATTCATTAGCCTATAACTTTATTACTACTTATCACAATAAACTGATCTATATCTTGTTTTTTCCGCCACCAATTAGGCTTTCTTTGGGTGGTACATTTTGCTAAGAGCCACTTTACTGTAAATGCATTTTAAAAGGAAGAATAAGAAAAAAATGGCAAAAAATCATTATTTCTCACTTTTCGGCAATTATAGTTTTAAAATAAAACATGCCTCCATAATTAAAACTCACGTATTGTATATGCCCATTTGTCCCGGTTATTACACCGTTTAAATTATGTCCCTATCATAATGTATGGCGACAATATTTTATTTGGAAATAAAAGTGCATTTTTTCCGTTTTGCATCCATCACTATTTACAAGCTTATAATAAAAAAAAATTGAAATATTTCCTCTTTACATAGATATTTAAAAAGTTTAGACCCTTAGGTAAATATTTGTGTTTTTTTTTTTTTTTAATTGCAATGTTTTTTTGGGTTTTTTTTCAATTAAAAATTTTATGTGGGTATTTTTGGGAGGGTGGGATTTAAATTGTATTTTTTTTAGTAAATATGTGTATTTTTATTTAACATTTAGCTGTAGTTTACTTTTTGGCCACAAGATGGCAGCCATGAGTTTGTTTACAGTGACGTCACTCTAAGCGTAACACGTACGCTTAGAGCGACGTAGGGGAAATAGGAAGCAGAAAAAGCTAGGCTTCCGAGAGAAGCTGTCGCTTTTTCTTTCTGCGGGGGAGAGGAATCAGTGAACGGGCACCGCTGCCCGATTCACTGATTCGCTGGCTAACAAACCTCGGGCCGGGAGCGCGCGTGCAAGGGCGCTATCGGCCGCGGGAACGCGCAGGAGCGCACATGGCTTCCTGGACGCGAGTTTCACGTCCAGGAATGTCAAATAGTTAAGTACGCTTTCTGTGGGCTATATTTTCTTTTTCTGTAATTGATAGCCTCCACAAGAGCGTTCTTTCCCTCCTGGACCTCCTTCCTGCCCCCCCCTCACCGGTTTAACCACTATCCTTATAGGTCTTGATACCTAATCTCATGTAACAGGCTATGTTATTGTTGTTAATGTTGAATGTTATTTCGGGATATAAGCTCTGAAAACACATCTGGTTAAGTAAATATCCTGTTTGTAATGTTATACTCTTCTACAGGCTTGACTTATATTTTATACATGTATACTGTGTGAATCCTGTCCGTGTATGCCTTATTTTGATCAATAAACTTGATTTGATTTGCTTTCAAAAAATAAATAAATAAATAAATAAATAAATAAAAAAGCATAGAAATTACTGAAAACAAACATCAACCCCAAAAAGCCCAATTTGAGGTGAAAAAAAACAAGATATAGATAATTTCATTGTAAATAGTAGTGATTAAGCTATTGGCAAATGAAAGGAATGAACACTGAAAAAAGCACAAAACCGCTTTGAGGTGAAGTGGTTAACTTCTATTGTCTTCCCAAACCAAGGTACGTTCCTCCTTTCCTCACACCTTCCTTCTCCATAGAACATAACACATGGCTGAGCAGCAAATCTGTACAGCAATCCTTCCTTAATGGTATCCTGAACAAATCTTTTTCGGCAACATTCATGGTCTTTATGTAGCTCAACTCATGAGAAAGCAATTCTATGTGTCTACATACTTGCATAGAAGAGCAAATTTAAATATTAAATTAACAAATGGGCTGCATCGGCATTATATAACAGTGTATAATTTTTTGGGGGGATATCTATCTATGTGAACCAACAAAAGGTCTCAAATATAACGCAAATTTGTGAAGAAAATAAATCATAAAATCAGTGACTAGCAGTGGGCTGTTATAGAACGTTCAGGCAATTGCTTTATTATCCAATTTCGAAAGTCTCAACTTTCTACATCCCCCCCCCCCCCCCCCTTCCCATAGGACAGTATATAAAGCTTGTTTGTGCCAAGTGGGCTTTGTCTGCTAAAAGGCTGACAACAGGTCATTGGTTGAGTCGATCAGGGGCAATCATTTTGGCTTATGAACAATTATGTCTGTACATAACTTTATACCACTGTTAACTTTGAGCACCAACTTAGCAATAAATATCATAAGGAAACCTCTAGGTGGATTATATTTATGTTTCAAGCACGTTCTTCTCAAGTTCCTTGTTACTTTACCTTTGCAATGGCTGCCCAAAGTGGCTCATGGTCCAGAAAGAATTCTTCCATTGCTGTAAGAC
The DNA here is from genome assembly GCF_040937935.1 of Hyperolius riggenbachi. Classification (NCBI taxonomy): domain Eukaryota; kingdom Metazoa; phylum Chordata; class Amphibia; order Anura; family Hyperoliidae; genus Hyperolius; species Hyperolius riggenbachi. The sequence continues at coordinate 208,528,154 of NC_090649.1, read as the reverse complement.
AGCACAAGTGGTCTGAAGCCCGCTTTATGTAGTTCTTAAAAACAGGAGTCCATTTCTTCAAGAGCTTGTAAATAATGAAAAAGATTATTTTATATTTTTGTTGTTGCCACAATTTTTATTTTGTCAAAATACAGTCTTATTACAGGTAGTCCCCAGCTAACAAACAAGATAGAGACTGTAGGTTCGTTCTTAACCTGAATCCGATCTTAAGTCAGAACACTGTGCCAACTCTGTCCCTCGTGTCTCCTTGGTCTCCCTTATGCCGCATTGCGTCTCCCTTGTGCCTCTTGTCCAGTTGTGTCCCCATTCCTTGTGCAGAGAACCAGTCTCACCTTTTCCACGATGGTGAAACGTCTAATCGTGCTGCCCAGAAACTGCACGGCCCATCCTCTCCCCCTTCACTGTTCCCTCGGCAGCTTCTCTTGCGTTGCATAATGACGCAATCAGGAGGAGCCCCCTAGTGGCAGCTCCTCCAGATTGTGTCATTACGCAACGCAAGAGAAAAACGGGACTTGCCTGCCAGCCCATCGTAGCCCACGAGGCCCCTGGCATCCTCCTGGCCCCCTCCGTGATCTCGCTGGAGGCTCAGTTAATGCGCCAACTTCGGGTGAAGTCGCCCGCTTGCCCCTGATGCGTAATCACACCGGCTTTAGAGACCCACACATGCGCAGGACTCTTATAACGCCCGACGTGATAGAACGACGTTTACCCAGCGGGTGCGGGCACGCGCATTTTCACCGGAAGTCCGCACATTACCAATGCAAAAGGGCACATAGGTAATAGGTGCAAAAGTCACACCCAACCTAAACGATCCAAAAACGGAATATTGGGAACAACAATTTGTAAAGGAATTACTGAACAGAAAACTTAATGTGGTGGCATATATACCTAAATAACTGTAATGGAAAGGTAGAATGAGGAGGTAAATTAAATTAAAAGTTTTCAATAATTTTTTTTAATGAATTTATAGATGTCTGCATTGTGGTTGGTAATGAGACAAAAACAACAAGTATAAATTTGAAACCGACTTAAAAGGAACACGAGGTGAGAGTTATATGGCGCCTGCCATATTTATTTTGTTTTAAAGAATATTAGTTGCCTGGGAGTCCTGTTGATCTTTCTAGTCACTTGTGTTTAAATCACACACCTGAAATAAGTATGGGGCAAATGTAGCCACACTTCAATGAGAGCACCTGATCTGCATACTTATTCTGGGTCTATGGCTAAAAGTATTAGAGGCAGGGGCTCCACAGGGCAACCATACAACTTGCATGGTTTAAAAGAAAATACATATATGTCAGCCTCCATATGTCTCTCACCTCAGGCTCCTGAATTTCTTAACACAGGCAGACAGGTGCTACCATAATCAATAGCTTAAAAATAACTGAAAAGCACCATTAGCTAGAATCAGATAAGTTTACACATCCCATTAGGGTCACTTTGTAGAGTTTAAAGTTATAAAAGTTTAAAGGGAAATGGATTATAATCACCATGAGCCAGAGATAACATTTGAAGAGGTACAGAATATAGACAAGTAAGATCTACAGTATTTCAGGAAAGGCATAGATAAGGTATGTATAGCTACAATGTACGGTTCATTAGGATGCATAGCAAGGATGCTATGGGCATAAGAGAATAGCAAATAGAAACTTAGACATGATAAAGGATGTGGAGCTAAGGACAATTCTGCTGGGAAAAAACATGTTAGAAGTTTAAAAAATGCATGATTGTTGAAGGATAAAGTAATGTGCAGCTGTAAACCGCCTCTCCGACATCCCTAAAATAGTGAATTTGACTTATAGCTGTTGAAAACGTCTTTGCATTAGGACTACAGAAAGAGTACCCAGCCACATCTAGAAGGTCACTTCCTTTGTGCCTGACCAAAGAGAAGTCTAAGGGCCCTTTCACACAAAGGTTGTGCATTGTGTTATTTTTACTGCACTCCACTGCCGGGTAATGAAAGTCTATGGAGAAATTCTCAATGCGACGTTACGGCGTAACATGACGTTTTTGGCGATTCCCCAACTACTACGTTACCGGGTGGATTCTGGGGTCCCCGATTATGTTAGTCTATGGCGACGCGTGTTTCTTTAAACACGTTGGCGTTGTGACACGCATGCACGGAAATATATTAGAACAATACCCGCATACTCGAAGCAGGAAGTGAAGGCAAGCGCGAGCCACTTCCTGCATGGCCAGACAGGCGTGGTGTTCCCTGAAGGCCTGTTTTGAGGAGTGCGATGCGATGCGACGCACCACATCACCAATGCTGGTTTCTAGTGGGAAACCAGCCTAACGGTCTGTACACACGTGCTGACAGATGTTGCCTGTTTAGGATAACGACCAGATTCCTCAGATGACATCGCTGTGCTGATGCAGTACAGACACGGAGTCAGCTGTATAGCTGATGGCGCGTTCTGTTTCAATGCAGGGCGGCAGAGTGCATATGAAGCAGTGCAGACGTCACTCGCCAGACGGGGTGAGCGGTATGCACACTGAACGGCCGTCGCTTTGCTCAGTTGATCCACGGGTGGATCACTAGCCAGGTGGTGGTCGCTCATCTGAGGCTACTGTACACATGCTGGATTATCAGCGGAGGCAGCTGATAACGACAACTCAAGCATGTGTACTGGCCTTAAGGTTATGTGCAAAAATGAATGTTGTTTAATAATTAACATGTAAATGAGAGAAGCAATAATAGGTGTTAGACACCCACAGTACAGTATAGCTCAACTTTTTAAAAACAGAAACAATAGTGACCCATCCTGAAGCAGGTTACTTTGGTGCTCAGCTCTGTCATAGCACTAGTACTATGCTGCGCACCCCACACAAAAGTAATTTGGGGATCCATCGATCGCTAGACCCCGAATTACACCTTCCTTTTGAGTTGCTACAACTCGGGGGGGGGGGGGAAATAGTATTCAGTGTCGCGGGGGATTTGAGCGACAGAAGGGCGAGTCGTTATTTGGCTCACTCTGCTCCCAGCTCACCGGCAGCTCCATAATACAAACGCACCCTTATGGTTTGGACCTTTGGTATTAAATTGTTGGAACCCCTCTGATGCGGTAGGAACCATGTGAATAAACTATCTAGAGAGGAAAGGGAATAGATTTTTCAACAAAGAGGGGAGGTTCTAATTCACTCCAATGTCATATGAATATTTATATTGCAAGTATCATAAACACCCTTTACTAATGTATTATGCAGCAGTGAATAAGTAATAGCTTTATTAAGCCAATATTATCAAGTATTATTAAGACATTATTAGTGGGAATTACATAATATGTCTAGATCACCAAATTAAATAGAAGAAGAAAATAGCCTAAGAAAAAAGTACTTACAGGTAGTAAAGCACTACAGTAAGGAGTAACATCAAGTATGCCATTCATCTGCTGCAATGGAAATTCCAAGACCACCTTGCATAGTACTTGCATTACTTCCACTAGAGAGATGTTGTAGGCGTACCTGGATGGGAGCCAAGCAGAGAAGACAATCCAACATTGTACCATTCCTCTGATTCACTTTAAAACTATTCATAACCAAACTATGCCTGGTAGTTCAAGTGGGAACACCAAAATAATTTATTTAGGTCTTCATCTCTGCAGTAACAATAATTAAAAAACAGAAATACAACTGCATATAAATTTGTCAATGTCATCATTATTATTACTTATTAATAGAACTCATGTCCCCATGCATCCAGCTTCAACAACTGGTGCTTCATGGAATGCCTACTCTGTAATAAACTGGAAAAATGTCCACAACCTCTTCATCTACCAGTCACTTCCAATCTGGCTTTTACCCCACTCACAGAAAGGAACCAGCCGTTCTCAAATTTACCATAATGACTTATGGACTGCTAAATCTGAAGGTTCCTACTCTGTACTCATATGCTTGATTCTCCAAATCCTCTCACCTGAGCATGAAGGCTCCTTCTGTCTCCTGGCTTTCTTCACAACTCAAAGACAGAACCTTCAAAAGTTGTACATTTTGGTACCACCTCCTCTTTCCGTCCACTCTCTGTTGGAGCAGAATCCTTGGACCCCTTTCTGTTCTCCGTCTATTCTTATGGTCTTGTTCAGCTCTTTTCCTTTTCAATATTACCTATATGCTGATGACAACCAAATCTTTCTTACCGCTGCTGATCTAGCTATACTAATATCCTCAACTGTCCTAAAGCTATCTCCTGCTTCATGTCCTTCCTGCTTTCTGCAGCTTGAAATGAACAAAACTGAAATCCTTAGCCCTGATTATAGCCAAATTGTACAAAGCATAGTTTGTAGGTAAACAATGCCAATAACATGGTTTACATTTGACACCAAGAAAGAAAAAACGAGAGCGATTTGTTCTTATGTGGATATGACAGTTAATCCAACTAATTGCGTTGCTGGTAGTCATGCCAGTCACTAAATTCTGGACTATACATCATATTAAGTATAAATCTCTGTCATAGGATGGAGTGTCGGACCCCTGGCAAACAATTTTCTCCTTTAAAGATAATACGTAGGATATGTTTGTATGTGTGGCAATGGGATCACTGAAAGCCAAAATTTGGATGAGTCCAGCTCCAACAAAAAATCAAAGTTAACAGAGAAATTCTGGAAAGTAGGTCAGATGGAAGAGATCTCACACCCTTTAAATAATAACCCCAGTGAATTCAAAGCTACATCGAGCAAATAGAAAGCTTGTGATGCAAACTCCAACTCTACTAGATGATTCATTTATGGTTTCTAAGTATATGTGCCATTTTGTTATATATGTGGAACTGTGGTTAACTGGATATTTTTATAGTTGTATAACGTAACTACACTGTAATTATAGAAAATATTCAACAATGTGTCCATGTCTTGGCCTGTTAGTAACAGTGAATAATTTAAATGGATATTTCTGGTGAAGCAACTCCTAATTTTCAACATGACTGATGGCTCTGAATTAGGGAGGGAAAAAAATGTTCACTTTGTGCTCTTCCAGGCATACTTTGCCACTCTTCACTCAACACAATGTAAAAGTGTAAAGTGTGCTTACACTGCACAAACTATGTCAGAAACAAACTGTGTTTTAATTGCTGTTCCAATGCATATACAACTAAACTGTTAATAGGTTGTAAGTAATCGTTTCAGCAGAATCCCATTGTAAAACAATATTCTAATTTTCCCTTAAATTATACCTTCTTTACAAAAAGGGAAAGGTGTATAAGCTGGGGGTGTCCAAACTTTTTAGGCCAAAGGCCATATCACTGTTCTTGGGAGTGCTAGGGGTCCGAACTAGCGGAATTAAACACAATTTCTGCTGATTGCCTTTAGGTACACTATGCCTGTGACATTTTGGCAAATACAACATTTCCAAGGAAAATAACCCTTATACTGTGTGCAGTTAGCACAGTGTCAACTGACAATCAATGGCAGTTACTGATGCTGGCATAGTAGAAGCTGCTACTCAGTGGCTGTTACTGCTGCTGGTATGGTGGAGGCTGCTAATCAGTGGCCGATACTGCTACAGTGGTGGCTGATAACTAGAGATGGCCCGAACTGTTCGCATGCGAACTTATTCGCGCGAACATCAGTGGTTTGCGATCAACCGCGAACTTTATGCGAGTTCGACCCGCCCCCTATACTACATCATTGGGCTAAACCAGGGGCGCCCACACTTTTTCGGCTCGCGAGCTACTTTAAATTTCGCCGAGGTCAGGAAATCTACCGACATTTTAAATGCACCTGCAACCTTAGTATAGGTTAGCTGGGTATATGTGCCCTTAGTAATAGGTTAGCTGGGTATATGTGCCCTGAGTATAGGGCGGAAAGGCTTACCAGCCTCCTGCGGTGCCGTCCTGGTCTTCACCCCCTCAGCCGCAGCTGCCTGGAGGGCAGATATGCAATTCGGCGGCTGAGGGAGGCTCCGGCAGGGCAGTGTGCGTTGAGGAGGAAGTTTTGCTTCCAGCGTGGGGCTGGAAGCAAAACTTCCTCCTCAATGCACGCTGCCCGCCGGAGCTTCCCTCAGCCGCCGAATTGCTTATCTGCCCTCCAGGCAGCTGTGGCTGGGGTAGAGACCAGGACGGCACCGCAGTAGGCTGGTAAGCATTTCCGCCCTATACTCAGTGCGTCATGGCAGAGCCGCCCCTGGCCTCTCAGCCGCGCCTCTCTCTTCCCGATTGGCCGCGCGACCAGCAGCAGAATCTGACAGGACGCGGCCATTGGGCCATGAGGCCGCAATCTACCAATCAAGCGGTTGCGATCTACCGGTAAATCGCGGTCGACCTTTTGGGCAGCCCTGGGCTAAACTTTGACCCTCTACATCACAGTCAGCAGACACATGGCAGCCAATCGAGCTGCACTCCCTCCTGGAGCCCCCCCCCCCACTTAATAAAAGGCAGCAGCGTCGGCCATTTTCTCACAGTCTGCTGCTATTAGGGAGAGAAGGGAGAGACATTGGAGAAGAGATAGGGAAAGCTTAGTTAGGCTCTTGTTATGCTTGTTAGCTTGCTCCTTGCTGATACTTATTGCTAAAAAGCACCCCAAAACAGCTCTTTTGAGAGCTAATGTTCTTGTGATGCTTTTTTTTTTTGTGTGGCCCACTGACACTTGCATATACAGCCCTGTCTGTTGCAGCTGGCCCTTGCTAATTGCTATACTGTGCCAGGCCCAGCACATTCAGTGCCTACCTTTTCACTGCACCTGTGTGTGTGACAGCTGCACATTTGTAATACCAGTCCGTGCATACCTGTGTTCACTGCACCTGTGTGACAGCACGCAGTTTTATATACCAGTCACTTCATACCTGTTCACTATCTGTGTGTGTGACATCTGCACATTTGTAATACCAGTCCGTGAATACCTGTGTTCACTGCACCTGTGTGACAGCACGCAGTTTTATATACCAGTCACTACATACCTGTTCACTGTATCTGTGTGTGTGACAGCTGCACATTTGTAATAACAGTCCGTGCATACCCGTGTTCACTGCACCTGTGTGACAGCACGCAGTTTTATATACCAGTCACTACATACCTGTTCACTGTACCTGTGTGTGTGACAGCTGCACATTTGTAATACCAGTCCGTGCATACCTGTGTTCACTGCACCTGTGTGACAGCACACAGTTTTATATACCAGTCACTGCATACCTTTTCACTGCAGCTGTGTGACTGCACATTGGTATACCATACCAGCAGTCACTGCATACCTTTTCACTGCACCTGTGTGACTGCACATACTTATACCAGCAGTCAGTGTATACCTTTCACTGCACCTGCATGACTGCACATTGCATTAGTCAAGTCAGTGCATACCTTTCACTTCATCCCCCCCAATATGGACAAAACAGGCACAGGCAGGCCACCCGGCAGGTCTGTTCGCAGTCGTGCTGTCGTGATTTTGTGCGGCCCTGAACCAAAGTACAGTGTTCAGAAGGCACGTGCCATCAATCCCCAAGATTGTCAGGACATAGTTGACTAATTAACACAGAACACCTCATCTTCCTCAGCTTCTGCACGGAACAGTGACATATCTTCTTCCTCCTGCTCTGATTCTGGCACCCCACTTAACACTCAGCCTGCCGCCACCACCAAAGTGCCCTCATCCCAGGGCTCAGTGGTGTGGGCATTTTTTGTGTGTCTGCCTCAGATGAGAGCAATGCCATCTGTACTCTCTGCCATCGAAAATTGAGCCGTGGAAAGACCCAAGACCCGCTTAGGGACAACTTCCTTACGGAGGCACAAGATGACAAAGCACAAACTGCAATGGCATGACCACCTGAGGAAAAGCAGCACACAAAAGCAAAGCCACACACCGCAGTGGAAGATACCAGGCCGCAATTATTTCTCAAAAAAGGCGATACCCAAACTGTACCGTGATGTTGAAAGGCAAGTGGTGTCATCTCTGGCACACAGCGTTGGGTCAAGGGTTCACCTGACCACGGATGCCTGATCTGCAAAGCACGGTCAGGCCTGCCCGAAGACTAAGTCAGTCCCCACACACAGCATCTCTGCCTGCACGCTGTGTGACTGCCTGCCCCACTAAGTCGGTCCCCACACAGCATCTCTGCCTGCAGGCCGCTTGACTGCCTTCTCCGCCACCACCAAACAGGGTCCAGGACTCCAGGTGGATTCCTGAATTTTTAAGGCCGCTGCTAGCAGCTAACAATTATAATAATTGTTTTCTGGTGCGTGTACATGCCTGCCTAATTGTTCTGGCTGCACTGCAGCTGCAACAACAAAACAAAAGGCATGTACATGTGTCAATTCCCCTTCATGATCGTTACCTTGCCGCGGTGAAGGGGCTTGCGTATCACAAAGAAGCAATAACCGCCGGCTATATGAGTGTGTTGGAGGGCACACCCAAGATAATAAGGTTGTTGCTTCATTGTGGAAAGACCAAATTCGATCAGCTGGACAGTTACTGTTGTTCTATCATTGAGCTACCTCAGCCCGGCGACCATATGGGCTTGAAAACCGCCATCGCCTGCACTCTCGCCATGGTGCGCACCAGTCCAGCACGGCCGTCACTACACAAACAGCTGTTTACAGTGCGTTACACAGTGAGTTTGGTTTGTCAGTGTGAAGCAGTACACTAATTACACTACCTGATTGATGTATACACATGCAAGATGTTTTAAAGCACTTTATGCCACCAATTTAGCATGCAATGTGATTTCTGCCCTTAAAACCCTGCTGTGCGTGAATCCCACTCTGCCATGCCCCCCTACAGGTGTTAGACCCCTTGAAACATCTTTTCCATCACTTTTGTGGCCATAGCTAGTGTTTGTAGTTTTGAAAGTTCGCCTGCCCATTGAAGTCCATTGCGGTTCGCAAAGTTCGCTAACTTTTGCGGAAGCTTGCGTTCTAGGTTCGCGAACCTAAGATCGGAGGTTTGAGCCATCTCTACTGATAACCTACAGGCAAACAAAGGAGGAAGCAGAGCTTTGACACAAGGTGGCCCCTGCATGTAGCACTGCAGCTATGGCCAGAGGGCTGTGTGGAATTAACAACTGTAGAGAGCTTTAGCGGCCACCAGAAAAGGCTCAGTGGGCTACAATAAGGCCCCGGGCTGGACTTTGGACATGCTTGGTTTAAGCGATTGTCACAATTTAAATAACATTTAGAACTTACTTGAGAGAGTTGATTTCTAGAACAAGATTATCACATGATATATTTTCCTCTACACCTCTTTGTAGTGTTCCCAAAACCTCATTCTGGAAAACTGCATAGGAAAAAGCATTTCAGTCAGTAGATCCAATGGGAGATCAGTACCTTATATAATATTTTAGCAAAGCTTTTGCATTAGAATAATCCTTTCATATAAAATCAAAACCACCCTTATGTCTAAAACTACATATCATTATTCACCTTTAATGTCATCCAGAAGGGGGGATGCTGGACGACTGTCCATCTGCTCTGAAGTTGCACTCTTTCCACTCTCACTGTCACTGTCTTCCTCATTGGTAATGGTGAGGCCTGAGAAGTCAGAAAAACAAAATCAAGGCATGGAAGATATATACCTAAAACTTTCCTATCAGGTCCCCAGTTAAAAAGATGAACCAGAAAATATTTTATAATACAACTTACAAGAACTGCTAAGTAGTGCAATACTCTCCTAAAACAGAAGGTATTTGCAGGCCTGAATACCACACAATCATAAACAACATTCACAGCCCATTTCTTCAGAACGAAGAGTAGAACCCTACAAATCAATCCTACTTGCATTTGTAAGCAAAGTAGACATAAAGAACTGCTATTGCTTTAATGTCAGAGTATCTATGGTAGGCTTACCATAAATTCACGTTATACGCATAAAGTACCTCTCCCTGGCTGCCGATGTACAATATCACAACACATCTATATCTTACACTGTTGAAAATCCATCCCACCAGAAACAGATACATGCAAGTTGGATTACATGATTCTGTAAATATAAGTAAGTGTGCTATAAAGCAAAAAGTTGTGGCCTGGCATACAAATGCGCAAACACTGCAGTCTGCCCTAAATTGGTCAATTGTCTTTTTTTTAGATGCATGAAAGAAAATCTGCAAATACCTTCCATTTTATAAAGGCAAAACGTTTACTTTGTTAACACTACCACATACTTTATGGTTTATTATTGGCATTGGTGTTGCTTTAATAAGTTCTGCTGAACAGATAAAAAAGTCAACTAATGTCAATTAAAATAAAACAGCTGTATTCCAAATAGTCAATTTGGCTTACACCTACAACAATGTGAAAAAAACCCCATAAGGTTTTAGAAAGTGACATGAATTTCTTGTCATTTCAGAAGGCTAAAGCAAGGCTGGCTGAAAACCTAACCTGTATATCTTATGCTGGGCATACACGGCTCGATTTTGCCGCTCGATTCTCCCGCCCGATCGATTCCGCAGGCGATTCTCTTATCTTCCGCTTGTTTTTCTTATCTTTTTCCATTGTCGTCAATGCGGAATCGAGTTTGGAAATTATCAGGCGGGAGATCGGACATGTGGAAATTACCTATCGAGCCATCTATATGGCTCAGAACCGAGCCGTGTATTCCCAGCATGAAGTGTTTTTCGAATTAAGGGTAAAGATTCACATGTTTAAGTCACCCAGGGAGAGCAAAGATTTCGCACAAATGAAGCTCCCCTCTTCAAATCTAACAGTATGATTACATAAAGGAAGTAGGTTTATTAAACAGTCTAATCACACTGAGTGCTCTGTCATTTTAGCCAAGTTCAGTGAATGCACTTGTACAACAAGCCAACAAACAACTTGCATGTCTACAATCCAGTTCAGGTCCCATGTGCCCTTGACTAGTTTCCATGAGCTAATGCCATGTAACAGGTATGCCATATGTGCAACTATTAAATAACCATGCTGCTTCCTTTTGTGTCACGGCCAGTCTCCACTAGTGTGGTGCTATTTCGTTACGTAAACCGCAAAAACGAATTGCCATGCAGATGCGAATTTGTATGGAAACGCATTAAAATTTGCACCTGTAAGTATGCGAATTGAACTATGTCAATGCCTGTGTGCTTTTACATTGTTTTTAAGAGAAAACGTACGCAAATTTGCATAGACAAATTGCATAGCGAAAACGCATGCAAATTTCCTATTAATTACATTATATGTGAATCGCACACTAGCTTGCGGTGTGCGAATTCAAATGGCTCTGCTGTGCAGATTTGTCCTGCACAGTAAAACGCTCAGTATGCCTGACAAGTAGTAACCGGCCCATTAACCATTACTGGTTATGCTAATCTGCATGCAGAAAACGCATACAGATTCGCTCTAGTGGAAACGGGCCCTTAGGCTAAAGGTGGCCACACACCATACCATTTTTTAAATATCTGTTTAATTCAAGAACTGCAATCAATTTCTCTGACTGATTGTAACATTTCAAAAATCTGACCAATGTACCACACACCTATGTTAAATTTTTCCCCAATTATGATAAAAATGATCGGAAACTCTATGGGCCCGTTTCCACTAGGAGCGGTGCAATGCGGCTACATAGCTGCATTGCACCGCAGGTGTGCTGAAACACATGCACAGCAATGGAAGAGTTTCCACTGCGTGCATGTTGTGCGGAACGATCCGCCCGCAGCCGAGTCCCATCTCCTCCATTGACTTCTGCATCGGGAGATGCGGAAGTGATGCGGCTGGCGGCGGAAGTGATGCGATGCAGCTAGGTAGCCGCATTCGCATCATTTAGTAGTGGAAACCGGCCCTAGGCCGCGCAGGAACTCCTGTGGTTTTATCGTGATGGCCAGCCCTGATTCTGCCTTGCACACGTACGTTCGCACACGTAGAATTGTACGAGCATGCGCATTAGGTGGTGTTCACGAATACGGGTGCGCGGTGCCCTTGGAGCCAATTTCAAAGGGCAGGGCTATTTAAGGCATTCCTCTCCAACGGACAGTGCTGTTTGTTGTTCTGACAGCTTAGGCTAGCCTGTCCGGTGAACCTTGCTAAGGTTAAGGTTTTTTAAACTTTGATTACCAGATACCCATGTGTTGACCCTTGGCTTGTGACCTGACTTCCGCCTGCACCGACCCTTGGCTTGTGACCCGATTACAGCTCAAACTCTGCCTGCCCCAAAATGTTATCTTGTTCCTGACTTGTTGCTTTTTACCAACCTTTGGCTTGTGACTCGACTACCGCTTCTATCCCTCATCTGTTCTCCTTGGCTACTGGTGGGGCAATCCTAGGGGTCATGACCTGGTGGCCACCAAGCAGCAAAGAAGTCTGTTGCCCCTAGTACATCATCCCTTGCAGGATGCTCTGGTGAAGACCTGTGGCCACCTAAGACTCCACGCCCTGGGAGAGCTCATGCCAACCACCTACAGCTGGGTCAACAGGCCTAACCCTTGTACTCAGCCTAACAACTTGCATGTTGCACAGCACCAATCGGCCTCAGCTTACAAAGTTTAAAACACATTTCTAGTTTTTCCCCAGTCATTCTAAGAAACAAGAGATAATGGAGTAGACACTAAATGTCTACATGCATGCAAAGTGCATGAGTGTACATGCAAATTTGACCGAGTGTAATTATGTTGTACACACAAAATACGTGCATGTGTGCTCTTAGCCTTAGGGGGGGACAGGGGAAGACCAAGTGCTAATAAATGTGGCCAAAAAAAAAAATAAAAAAAAAAAGCCATGACAAAGACAGTGAATAAAAAAAAACAACACTAAAGATGCTAAAAACTGAGGGCATTAGTCTCCAAGTAAAACTGGAGTGTTTTGTCTCAAGCCAATTCACATGGACAAAGTTCACAGCTCCGCATTGGTCCATACTCCATCCTATGCCAATCAATATGCCAGCAGAAACTTCATGTGTCTGAACCAAAATTGTATGGCTGTTATTTGGGTTCTTAACTACTTAGGGACCCTAATGATTGAAATCCACGACCTGTTTTGATGGCTACCTGGCTGTAGATTTTCAATCCGACACCGCGTTCTCGCCGCTTTCGTTACTCCCAATGATCTCGCCACTGTCTCCCCGCCGCAGCTCATCTACTCTGCTGTCTCTCCAATGGCAGAGCCCTGTGAGCGGGTCAGCAGCCAATTTCACTGGCTCCTGACCCTGTCTATAAACGTAAGCAACTCCCATTGGCTTACGTTGATAGGCAGCGTCAGGAGCCAATGATAGCGGCGGGTATGTGCGGCAATTCGTCGGTATCCATTGCTATTTCGCCGTTTCTTGTACCAGTAGTTTCTGGTCCTTAAGGGGGCAGAGACTGCTGGTACTTAAATGGTTAACCTCTAAATAAAAAGGTAAAGCTTACATGCATCAGGGAGCAACAACTTCTCCCACAATATAAAGTACCGTATTTTTCGGACAATAAGACGTTCCTGACCATAAGACGCACCTAGGTTTAGAGGACAAAAACCAGGGTAAAAAATCCAGATGTCCATGGTGCAGGGACATCTTGTGGATCTTCTCCCCTCCCTCACCCCATTATAATGCCCCCCTTTTATCCACCCTGTGCCTTCTTTGTACTTCTTGCGTCATTCTCTGTTCCTCCTGGGTCCTCCTTTGCCCCCCATATGACCTCCTCTGTCCCCCGATGACTGCCTATGTCCCCATGTCTTGGAGACCTAGCTTGGAATGCACGTAAGGTATGTATACATTAACAATTCCACGTGGTGGTGTCTTAATGTATACATACCTTCCGTGCGTTCCAAGCTGGGTCTCCGAGAGTGAGGCTAGACTGGTTAACATACATTACCTTCCGTGCGCTCCATTCAACGGAATTCTGGATGTGACTTAACGGAAGTGATGTTGCTCAATTGAATACACGCCGAATTACGCATTGGCAGCGGCGTTTGAGGGTAAGACCCTACATAAGTGCTGCATGAACGTGCCAGGACGAAAATAGCGAAACCTAGGTCGGGCGAAAGGATGGCAGATGGGAGAGCGGCACCCCACTGACAATTTTATGTGACGCGCTATTTCTGCTGATGGTCCCTGTCACAAGGGCCCTTATGCGAGTATCTGGAAAACTTTTTATATTTATAATTAAAGGTGCTTGTCTTTCAAAACGGAGAGCACTTAGATCTGTTTTTTTTCTGGTATTACACATATAATGGGAGTATTTGTGCCATATGAAGGATGACAACTGGTGCATCTGAAGTTTGAGGAGAGCTTGGAGAGGCCTTGATCGTTGTGGAGATTTAATACACAGACCTTATGACTTGGGTCTGTTTGGAAGCCGGTAAGCCTGCACTTTGAAGGGTGTTGGTGATGGATTAATACTGTGAAGGACTATGCAGCGCTGAAGTTGAATTGGTTAAACAAGCACTGCAGCATGGATAGTAAGGCTATCTACCACAAACTTACCCTAAGGGACCAATTGGTCAAGACCGACAGGGTCACTTTAAGGAGCTTTAACTCATCAATTTGCATGCTCACCCCAAAGGCTTCTCTGCAACTCCTCTTCTTGCTCATCCTCTGCATTTTCATCAGAGATCCCTGAAGATTTCCATATATAGCCCTCGCCTTCTGATCCAACCTCCAACTTGTTATATGCTGTAAAAAGAGAACAAAGATAATAAAATGCTTACAGTAATTAAATGCTTACCTTAAAAGAATACTCAATTACACTTGAAATAAAGTTCACAAAAAAGGGTTGCTTACAGTGCATCCGGACAGTATTCACAGCACATCAACATTTTGTTATGTTACAGCCTTATTCCACAACGGATTAAAATCATTTTTCCTGCAGAGTTCTACACACAACACCCCATGATGACAATGTGAAAAAAAAGAGTTTGAGGTTTTGGCAAAATTATTGAAAAAAAAAAAAAAAAAAAAAAAGAGAAATCACATGTACATACTGTAAGTATTCACAGCCATTGCTCAATAATTTGCTGATGCGCCTTTGGCAACAATTACAGTCTCAAGTCTTTTTGAATATGATGCCACAAGCTTGGCAACAGATCTCCCTGGCTAGTTTTGCACATTCCTCTTTGCAGCACCTCTCAAGCTCAATCAAGTTGGATTGGAAGCATCAGTGCAGAGCCATTTTAAAATCTCTCTAGAGATGTTCAACCGAATTCAAGTCTGGGCTCTGGCTAGGCCACTCAGGGACATTCACAGAGTTGTCCTGAAGCCACTCCTTGATATCTTGGCTGTGTGTTTAGGGTCGTTGTCCTGCTGAAAGATTAACAGTCAACCAGTCTGAGTTCAAGAGCGCTCTGGATCAAGTTTTCATCCAAGATGTCTTTGCACATTGTTGAAGTCATATTTCCCTTTATCCTGACTAGTATCTCAATTCCTGCTGCTAAAAAACATCCCCACCGCATGATGCTGCTGCCACCACCATGCTTTACTGTAGGGATGGTATTGGCCTGGTGCTGAGCGGTGCCTGGTATCCTCCAAACATGATGCCTGGCATTCACACCAAAGAGTTCAATCTTTGTATCATTAGGCCAGACCACATTTGATATAAGTTAAAAGCTAACTGCTTTCAGTTACCATTAAAAGAAAAATGGTTCAGTCGGATTCCAGACATGCAGGAGGAGTTTTGGGACATATCCTAAAATCACATGACCTGGCATTGCCAGCTATAAATAGCACTGGACATTCTTACTGTATGGGATGCAACAATACAGTTTCTGATTTATGGCAGATAATATGGAATTGTCCAGTCATTAGGCAATTCTGGGATACTCACTCTCTCTGGCAAACGCACTAGATATCCCAATAGACCTTCTGCCTTCCATATGCCTATTTGGCCTCTTTAGATAAAGAGATATTTTCTCACTTTCAGTGGCTATCAGGGCCAATCCAGGAGGGGGCGTTGCTGTACAGATGCTAGACCAGGAGGTATAGCAACAGAACACAGGACTCCTAGTGGGTCGGTGCAGCGTCTGATTGTGCTGAAGGAGGAGGAGGAGGAGATGGAGAACTCACGCCAGCTGGAGAGGTAAGAAGGCTTCCGCTGCGCTCTGCAAATAGGGGCCTCCGCCATAGGGTTGCAGTGTGTCATGAGATCTTTGTGGCATGGGGATCTCTGTAACATGGGAATCGTGTGACATGGTGGACTGCCACAGGATTGTGTGGAGGATATGAGTGCAATCGGACCTTAAGACGAACTTACTTTTTCTTACCACTTTTGGTCCGAAAAATACAGTAAACCTAGTAAGAAAAAAATTGTGCGGCAGGGGCACTCCAAATGCACCCACATAATATTTATATTGTGTGGTGCAACATGGGGCCCAACATCCCAAGATTACCATAGGTAAAGTGTAATAGGTACTAGTCTAGAAATCTATCCCAATCCCATAGCAAAAAAAGATTTTATGCACGACCTTCCAGCGAGTGCACACAACCTTTTTAAATGAAAGTGAGTTATTCATTCTTCTTTCCACTTTGCAACAGTGTAAAAGTCAGGGGACAGCCACTTAGAGACTCCGTAACAAAAATTGCATCCTGTTTTTTATCATCCTACAAGTTCCAAAAGCTACTCTAATGTGTTCTGGCTTACTGCAGCACTTTCTACTATGACAGTCTCTGTAATAAATCAATGTATCTTTCCCCTGTCAGACTTGTCGGCCTGTGTCTGGAAGGCTGCCAAGTTATTCAGTGTTGTGGTTCTGCTATGAACTCCCCCTTCCAGGCCCCTCTATGCACACTGCCTGTGTATTATTTAGATTAGGGCAGCTTCTCTCTTCTCTCTTATCTTTTTCAAGCTGGATAAATCGTCCTCTGAGCTGGCTGGGCTTTCACATACTGAGGAAATTCAGACAAGGGCAAAGCTGTTTGCAGGAAGAAAAGAGCAGCCTGAAACTTCAGTGCATGAGAGATGCAGGGGGAAAGAAACACACAAATGATCTCTTGAGATTCAAAAGGAATGGTGTATACAGCCTGCTTGTGTATGGATGTATTTTCTATGTGTGGACATACTGTACATCAACCTACTTCCTGTTTTGGTGGCCATTTTGTTTGTTTATAAATAAACTTTTTAAACTGTTTTTAACCACTTTTAATGCGGCGGGGAGCGGCGAAATTGTGACAGAGGGTAATAGGAGATGTCCCCTAACGCACTGGTATGTTTACTTTAGTGCGATTTTAACAATACAGATTCTCTTTAAGTGCTATTTCCTGCCTACCACAGAATAAAGATTTATAGAATATCAGATTTAGTGATAAATATTTTAGTGTATTTCTGCATTGACTCATTAGAAAGGCCCCCAGAAGGCACAACTTTGGGTCCATTTCCAACCCATTTCGTCATGCATATATTTTGTGACTTACAGAAAATACTGAAAAATGGTGGGGCATTCCCATAGTAAATGGAAATAAACAGTAGGGTCAGCAACAGAGCATCTGGGACAACTAGCTGAAGCATTCTGATTAAATGTAACACTTTGATAATGTAACCACATCAATGGGAACTACAAAACCCAGCATGCATTGCAGGGGACATACAAATAACCAGCGGGAACCTGCAGCTATCCGGCAGGGGAAGGAGAAAGAGAAGATGGAGGCTTCATTATGGGCACAGGGAGCTACAGAGCTGCCCACCTAAGTAAATGCTTGTTTTATAGCGCGCAATGCGGACAGTTTAAAGAGAATCTGTATTCTAACATTTTTACAGCAAAAAGCATACCATTCTATTCATTATGTTCTCCTGGGCCACTCTGTGCTGTTTCTGCCACTCTCTGCTGTAAACCTGGCTTGTAACAGTTTTAGGCAGTGTTTACAAACAAACTAACCAGCTTCTGATTGCTTATGTGAGCCTGAGTGTGTGAGTCATACAGAGCCTGCAGGGGGCCTGGAGGGGGTGTGTATAGCTTCTACCAATCACAAGCAGCCCTGCACATTCCAGCTTTAGCCCGATTGTGCTGACAGAAGGAAACAGATTAGATCATATAACAGAGATAACACAGCCACTGTGCAATTAGGAAAAGCTGCAGTAAGCCAGAGCACATTAGGACAGGCAAAGGAACTTATAGCATAGAAGAACTAAGGCTGAAAAGTTTGTTACAGAGTCTCTTTAAGGACCTCCCCTTGGAAGAGGTTCGTTTGAAAAATGTTTTTAGCATACTGCCCAGATCGCTTTAACCTCCCTAGCGTTCTGGACGAGCTAGGCTCGTCCAGAGACACCGGAGGTCACCGCTCAGGCCCCGTTGGGCCGATTTGAATATTTAAAAAAAAAACAAACAAAAAAAAAAAACGCAGCAAGCACTTTGCTTGCTGCGTGTTGTGTCAGATCGCCGCCGCCCGCTGCAGATCCGCCGCTACCCACCGCGATGCAGGGCCCCCCCAGACGAGACCCCGTGCGCTGCCTGGCCAATCAGTGCCAGGCAGCGCTGAGGGGTGGATCGGGTCTCCCTATGACGTCACGACGTCAATGACGTCACGACGTGCGTCGTCATGGCGACGGGGGAAGCCCTCCTGGAAATCCCGTTCAGAACGGGATTTCCGGATGGGTGATTGCGCCGGCGGGGATCGGAGGGGTGGGAGGGACGCCGCAGGAAGGGGGGAATCATGTAGCTAGCGCTAGGCTAGCTACATGATATATTTAAAAAAAAAATTGGAAAAAACGGCTGCGGGAATCAGAACGCCAGGCAGGTTAATGACCACCTTGGATGAGTGTAATCTAGCATGTGCACCCAGCCTTTGAATTTTTATTTTCCTTAAAAATTATTGAAACGTAAAATAATTTATACATAGTACACCACTGACAAAACCACACACCAATTCAAAATAAAAACTTCACTACAAATATGAAACCCAATGCAGTATTAAAGGGGAACTTCAGCCTAAACAAACATACTGTCATTAACCACCCTGGCGTTCTATTGAGATCGCCAGGGCGGCTGCGGGAGGGTTTTTTTTTAATTAAAAAAAAAACTATTTCATGCAGCCAACTGACAGTTGGCTGCATGAAAGCCCACTAGAGAGCGCTCCGGAGGCGTTCTTCCGATCGCCTCCGGCAAGCATAAGTAACAAGGAAGGCTGCTCGGCTTTCCTCGTCGCCATGGCGACGAGCGGAGTGACGTCAGTGACGTCAGCCGACGTCCTGACGTCTGCCGCCTCCGATCCAGCCCTTAGCGCTGGCCGGAACTATTTGTTCCGGCTGCGCAGGGCTCAGGCGGCTGGGGGGACCCTCTTTCACCGCTGCTTGCGGCGGCGATCAGGCAGCACACGCGGCTGGCAAAGTGCTGGCTGCGTGTGCTGCTTTTTATTTCATCAAAATCGGCCCAGCAGGGCCTGAGCGGCACCCTCTGGCGGTAATGGACGAGCTGAGCTCGTCCATACAGCCAAGGTGGTTAAGTTACATTAGTTATGTTAATTAGAATAGATTGGTAATATAATTTTTTACCCACCCTGTTTTAAAAGAACATGCAAATGTTTGTGATTCATGGGGGCTGCCATCTTTGTCATGGGGGCAGCCATCTTTTTGGTTGAAAGGAGGTGACAGGGAGCATAAGACAGTTCCAACTGTCCTGTGTCCTGATTACCCCTCCCAGCTGCATGCGCTAGGCTTCAAATGTACAAATTCAAAATGAAAAAAAAAAAAATAAAATAAATAAAATAAAAAAATTGCACCAAAACAGCAGAATGAGAACAACAACATCAGAAATCCCGTCATGCTTTGTACAGCATCAAGGGAAAAATGCCCGGGCAGTTTTCTTCTGTGAGGCTAAAAATAAGGCTTTTATAAGAGAAACAAAGTTCTGATGCTGTGAAACTGTTAATGAAACACCAAGCCTTTTCAGTTCTGCTAAGTCGATTTTTAGTCTGGAGGTTCACTTTAATGATGAAACCATACATCTTATCAGCTTATGCACCACAACAACTCAGAAGCCCTTCCACTCAACCAATGAATATGCAGTGATCAGGGGCATAACTATTACTCACCGGGCCCCCCTGCAGAAATTTTAAGCGGACCCCCCCCACGGACCTGCTCAGGGCCGTTTTGGGGGGGCTGGAGGGGTCTCACCATGAGGGGAAAGCTATGGCCACACTCGGCGGGGACGACCCCCCCTGCACTCCCCTCCAGCTTCAATAATCATAGGTGCAGCGGCAGCTACATACCTTCCACGCGCTCCAGCGCAGACGTTTCTCTCTCTAGTGTCTGACGCGACATCCCGTTTATACAGGAAGTCGCGTCAGAGGCTAGAGAGAGAAGCGTCCACGCTGGAGCGCACGTAAGGTATGTAGCTGCCGCTGCCCAGCGGTGCACATATATAGTTATTTAAGCTGGAGGGGAGAGCCTGAGGGGAGAGCCTGAGGTGAGGAAGGGGGGAGGACTGTCCCCCCTCCCCACCAAGTGTGGCCATAGCTTTCCACTCATGCTGCGACCCCTTCAGCCCCCCAAAACAGCCCTGAGCGGGCCCCAGGGGGGGCCCGGTCCCCCTGCCGGCGCATGGGCTGCAGGCCCTATTGTTACGCCCATGGCAGTGATAGGATCCAAGTGTGTGAAGGCTACAGGGTTTGGTAGCTAGAATGATCAGACTCCAAACACGGGAAAGGTCTTCACATGATGTTATTCCTGCAGTATCGATGACTGGGACACAGGCAGTACCACAATCACTTTCGATGCAGGTTTACAATTGTTTTAAGGTGTCAACATTACTATCACCTTTGACTTTTGATCTCTCCTCCTCTTTTTTAGTGGAAGCATCATCACTAAATTCATCATCATCCTCTTCATCCTCATCTGGATGATGTAGTGAAATAACAGTGTTTTCTGGCAGATTTAAATCTGGACCAACAATGACCTACAGATGAATATAAAACAAATTACTGAGTAGAACTTCAGAGTTTAGTCACATTAATAATTATGCACTGAATAATATAAGTTCTGTGGTTCAGTGTTGGTCATGGAGCAGATCTGCCAATGTCACATTAATAGAAGTTGAAATGATTTTGTATAGCTTTTCAGCAATCTTATACTGATAATACTTATGCCTGATATTATTAATGACTGTATCCTGACAGACTCATAATTGAGGTCTGGAGCTCTACACATGTCAGACTGCCATTGCCTAAGTATGCGCGGATACAAAAAAAAAAAAAAAAAGACACAAGGATTTGAAAAAGACACTGACAAACCACAACAAATCCGTACAGATAAGGGTGTTAAATTGGTAGGAAACACATATCAAGGAATATAAATTTGCATTAAAACATTGGTGTTGGAATGTAATTCCGGTTCCTTGGTTTGCAGCTCCCGCTAATTGTTCAATCGGTATACTGTGGTTGACTTTACCATGTCCACCAGGACACAGAAAAGGCGGAGTTCGGGGATGGAGATAAAAGGACACAGACTAGAAGGAGCACACCGGTTTGGACAATCAAGAGCGCACCCCTGCCGCAAGTACTCTGGAAGAGCATTATTAATTGGGGCAAGACATGGGTGACCCGTCAGCTGGCTCTAGGGCACCATACTTTCTACAGCAATAGTGGCGGTCTCATGGATATTTAATACAGCTCAAGCTGAAATCTATTTAAAGTGTGTGGCAGGAATAGAGTAGATTTGGATCAAAGTGGGATCCATCTATTGGGCTTATCGGTTAACGTATGGCCACTTTAACTTCGCAGGCAAATGCTTTTATTGTTGAATAGATCTAGACACTTATGATAGTCTTTCACATTTCAAAGGAGATAATCTATGAGACTGAATAATGTTAATGTCAGATTGCTGAAGCCACCTACAAAATCACATGAAAAAGCATATAACATAACATCCGTTTTAATTGGTTCTGATCCAGCAATGTACTACACCTGAAGAAGACACTTGAAGCTTTGAAAGCTTGCAATAAAACTATAAAACTACCGGTAAGTACAGTTGGTTATTAAAGGTATTACCTGAATCAACTTTTGTTGGTTTAAAGAGGGCATGTTTGAATAATATGAATATGACATTAAGAACTCAGCATAGCATATGACTAATGGTAGGGATTAGATTGTGAGCCTGTCTGAGGGAGAGTTAAGCGACAAGACAATATACTCTGTAAAGCGTTGTGGAGATGTCGGTGCTATATCAATACTTAAATAATAATAATAGATTGCTATGCCATTTTCCTATGTGCACGGCATAAATGCCTCAAGTAGTACTCTAAGTAAACTGGCCTTATACATTTTAGTATTACACAAATTCATACAGAATGATATGGTGAGAATATGGTAGCCTTCTTGACAGAGGAAATAAAAGTCTACACTAGTAGGATGCACTGTATGACTGCCTTCATCCCTCTTTGTGTAAAACCTATCCGGGCTCATTACTCGTCCCCCTTTCCATTACCTTTGAAGTCAAGACACAATGTGGATTAATGTGCACTCTTTTCTTCACAAAAACATTATTGCAAATTATAGATTTTCTGACAGTGACGTCATCTTCAATATGAACACCATCCCAAATGTACACATCCTCCAGCACTACTCTATCACCTGGCAAAAGAACAGAGAAATGATGAGGTGAATTACCACATTAAACATGTGCATAAGTGCAAAACATAAAAACATAGCTAGAGTACTGCTCAACTGAACATAGAAGATCTAAAGTGGGCCAGAGACCACTGACAGCTAAACAGCGCCATCAAGTACAAAAGAGGGATTAATCACATTTCTTTTACAATTACATTTTTACAGTCAGGCTTCATCTAGTCTTTACGATTACACCTAAAATACTTTGGTAAAAAGCAAAAAAATATGTTGCAGCTATTCTCTAAAATAGAAATGAAATGATAATCAAGAACAGTCTTTGAAGTTTCAAATTACAGCAGGTGCTGGCAAAGAGCAAGAAACAACTACTAATTTGACCACATTTAAACTTTTACTGTCAGAATGCATTACAAAATTTTGTTCTAAACGTACAAGTAAATGGCCGTTTGACCAAATTTGCCTGTGGGTGCATGCACGCGCACACACAGTTAGCCAAAATGTACTGTGTATACCTAGGAATGCACAAGCAATATTTTTTTTCCCAAATGGGTCCTCCCGTACATTCCCGCCTTCCTTTTTTGAACACACTTTCACAATGTTTGTTGTTCGCGGCTGCACACAAAGTTGTTAATTGCTTGACACTGGTGTATGGGCGTGGCTACATCACACTCTCGGGAGGGGAGTAATTTCTTACCATGGTGCACCTGGGGATGTATGGAGTATATATACTCGAATATAAGCAGATTTTTGTGGACCAAAAAAAATGGTCCCAAAGGTGGGGGTCTCGGCTTATATTCAAGCCATAACAATGCCCAAGTGACACTTCATACATATTTTTAGCTGCTGCATTTTTTTTTACCCCCGGCTTATACTCGGGTTAAATTTTTTTTTTTACTGTTTTATGATAAAAGTTGGGGGTCGGCTTATAATAGAGTATATACGGTACATATTTTTGTGACAATACACAATGTTATTATTTCTGTCTGAGATACCTTGATAAAGGTGGACCCTACGAGGCCCTGAAACAATTGTCGGTTAATGGAGATTGTAGGTTTACGCGATTTTAACTTTCTGGTCGGAACCACCAAACTCCATGGGAGTGCAAAAAGGAAATCTGGTGATACAGAGTTTCCCCTTGAGAATATTTGAAGAAGCATGCTATCAGTTTGACTGGTTACATCAAATCTAACTGCCTGGTCACAATCGGGATCAAATTTCCCTTTTACTTCCTGCTTTAGGTTACACATGGAGCAGACTTGACACGTGAACACATAATTGTGATCAGTCAGGATAACAGAAATTAATCGTACGCTACCTCCAGGAGGGTACTTATAGTAGAAACTGATCAATATTAACATTGTTCCTTCTTAAAGGGAACCTGAGGTGCAGAACACCCACTCTGACTGAAGTCTGACTAGACATGCTTGTTTCAGGTATGTGGGTCGGATACTACTGCAGCCAAAGAGATTAGCAGGATGTCAAGCAACTGATACTATTTAAAAAGAAATCAATATGGCAACCTCCGTAAGCCTTGCACGTCAGGTTTCCTTTAGACCCCCTCTCCCATTATATTACATCAAGCTTAAATCAGGTCTCACCAATTCTGCAGTTCCTTCCAATACTGGTGTTGCTGATGTTACATTCTGCCCCAATTGTTGTGCCACAACCAATCAAAACATTTTCACGCAGAACACTGCCATGCCCTCGGCTGACCTCTGACCCTCTGTAAATATTGTGACGAGAGTGTGTATAATTCTGCGACTCCTGGTCAGTGAAGTTAGTTTCTGGAGTTATTGGGTACAGCCAGCGACAAAGGACATCTGATGTTACAGCTTCATACATGGAAAGGTTGGAGACACGTGCACCATATTCGTCTTGAGTCACATGAAGATGAATCTGATTTCCCAAGATCTGTATACAAACACAATTATATGAGTATATAAACCAGTGCATCTCAAACCGGGTGCCACATCCTGGTGCGCCATGGCAACACAGTACTCTTCATCAGGGCTGGGGATTTCCACCCAGACGATATAATCCCATGCACTTCTCCGTCCTTTGCTACACTCACCCAAGTATATTGCATAGGATGAGGTGGGCAACCTAATATTGGAAGTAGGGCTGCACGATTTTAGGAAAAAATTGAAATTGCGATTCTTCTTTTAAAAATTGCAATTTCAATTTTTTTAAATTGAGCTTTAGCACTTAATTCACAATGCGCTCAGTATAGTTTAGCCCAGTAGGCGCCTCCAGTATAGGTTATTTAGGTAGGTGCCTCCAGTATAGGTATGTATATATAGCCAGATCCCCCCCCCACCCCCTTTAGTG
Source organism: Hyperolius riggenbachi (assembly GCF_040937935.1). Lineage (NCBI taxonomy): Eukaryota > Metazoa > Chordata > Amphibia > Anura > Hyperoliidae > Hyperolius > Hyperolius riggenbachi. The sequence goes on along the minus strand of NC_090649.1, from coordinate 208,503,462 downwards.
TATATAGCCAGATCACCCCTTTAGTATACATAGGCACTGCGCTGTCCTCTGGCCCCACCATTTATTATAATACATGTAATTTTAATACAGTTTCACCTTCAGGGTGATGTTATATTAATTGCATGGCAAACGGAGATAGTGTATGGGGGTGGGGTCTGTGATCTTGCTGGCAGGGGGCTAAAACACTCTGGACTGGACCAGGAGTGTATGAGGGCGGGGGACGGAGCCTAGTGGTAGCGGGGTCTGTGTGCTCTGTGCGAGACAGCGGAGCTTCACAGAGCAATGCATGTATGAAGGCTGTGAAGCCTCCTGTGATGTCGCTGCTCGGATTCCGTGATGATGCTGGGGACAGTGCGGACTGTGGTGGAGTGAGAGGATCCAGAGTGGCTTCACCAATCGTTGGATCTAGATGGTGTGACGGCGGTGGCAGGCGCTCCTATAGAGAGCAGCCCAGCTCCTCCCATTCCCTGGATCTTCTCATCACGTATGAGGGCGGTGGGGGGGCGGAACCAGAGTGGCACACAACTTTGCCAATAGCCGGATCTATGTGGTATGACTGCGCAGCGGTAGGTGGAGCCGCACGGACCAGCATAGCAGGGAAAGGGGAAAACCTCAGCTATTGACGATCCCGAGATCGTTTTAACAGAAACCGCGGTTTCGGTTTAAAACCGCGAAATCGTTCAGCCCTAATTGGAAGCATATCTAACCATACTGGGGGCACATCCAGCTATCTATACTGTGATGGGGGGGGGGGGGCTGCCTTAAACTGGGAGATCGTTTGGCTCCTATAATGGGGAAAGGAGAAACCTAAATAATACTTGGGAAACATCTGGTTACCTATATTGGGTTAGGAAACTGCCTAATACAGGGGGAACATCTGACTACCTATACTGGGTTGGGGGCTGCCTAATACAGAAAGCATATCTGGCTAGCTTTACTGAGATGAGAGGAAACCGGCCAACTACTCTGGGCATATCTGACTAATTATACTTTGGGGGCAACTTAAGACCGGGGGGGGGGGGGGGGGACCCGCCTAATACTGGGGGCACATCTAACTACCTATACCACTTTTGGACTTTGTGTGCCAAGGGGTGTATTGAAAAATGTCAGTAACCAAGGGTGCCCTCACATGGAAAAGTTTGAGAACCACTGTTATAGGCTATTCTCCAAGAAAAGAAAAGTAATTCATGGAATGTAGTGTAGAGTTTTTTTGTCACATAATGTACTAAAAACTAGAGGTCTTTCTTTTTTGAGCAAATTTCAGCATTTATAAAGCCGACTACGGGTGATCACAGAAATGCAAACTGTTCCAAGTTCATGCAAATTCTTAAGCAAATACAGTGATGTGAAAAACTATTTGCCCCCTTCCTGATTTCTTATTCTTTTGCATGTTTGTCACACTTAAAGAGCAACTGTTAGCCCCCAAATTGAAATTTAAATCTCTATTGCAATGTTTTATTTAGTATTTAAGTGAGTCAAAAAGCCAATGCAGAACTTAAAAATCAATCTAATTTTTTTACTATGTACTCTTTTCCCCCAGCTCCGGACGCAAAGCCGCATATCAGATACTGCTTAGCATGCAGAGCATGCCTATGTCTGGCCGACCCCCCTCTCCCCCCCCCAGGACCAGGTGCCAATATATTCTCCCCACCAAACAGCTGACCGCTCTGACACGGAGAGAGAGCGGGAGCACTTCCAGCGCCGCCACCGCAGAGCAGCCGCCGCCGAGTCACATGTGATTCTCTCACATGTGAGAGAGATGCACGGCGGCGGCTGCTCTGCGGTGGCGGCGCTGGAAGTGCTCCCGCTCTCTCTCCGTGTCAGAACGGTCAGCTGTTTGGTGGGGAGAATATATTGGCACCTGGTCCTGGGGGGGGAGAGGGGGGGTCGGCCAGACATAGGCATGCTCTGCATGCTAAGCAGTATCTGATAGGCCGAGCTACTTACTGGTAGTAGTGTTTCGGCGAATCCTCCAGGACAGCTCCTCCTGAGATTATCATTGATCCCCTCCCCTATGGAAACACATGCAAATGTCAATTAATTAAACAAATTAGCTCCCACTACATAGCCAGTTACCTCCTGTGCTTCCCCAGTTCTAAAAAGAGTACTTAGCTCATCCCTTATTCTCATAGCATGTTATTATATTCATTTAAACATATACAACTCTTAAGTGGAAATAGGGCTGGGAACTAAGGCAGCTGTCCTGGAGGATTCGCCGAAACACTACTACCAGTAAGTAGCTCGGCCTTTCTCTCATCATCCTCCAGGACAGCTCCTCCTGAGACCAGCGAGAAACCGTTACCTTAGGGTGGGATAACTTCCTGGAGCACTTTGTGACCAAATGCCTGATCCTGGCTGGAGAGTAATTTGACTCAGCAATGCTTCACAAATGTTGAGTGTCCTGACCCTGTTGCCGCTTTACATATCTGGTCTAGTGAAGCTCCCGATCTCTCTGCCCAAGAGGTTGCCAAGGATCTAGTCGAGTGTGCTCTAATATCTGAGGGTGTATTACTGCCTACTGAGTTATTTTAACGTAATCACCTCCCTAATCCATCTAGCTATTAAGTTCTTGGAAGCATGTAGGCCCTTCCAACTACCTGCAAATAGCAGAAAAAGATGGCTTGACCTTCTCCAGTGTCGAGTTGTCTCTAGATAACTGCTCGTCTTACATCTAGTCTGGCCAATCTTTGCTCTCCCTCTTTCTTAGGGTTAGTGGAAAAGAATGGTAGAATGATTTCCTGAGACTTATGGAAAGCTGTATCTACCTTGGGTAATATGTTGGATCAGGTTTGAAGACTATTCAATCAGGATGGATGATCATATAGGGGTCCTCCATGGACAGTGCCTGTATATCCCCCACTCTTCTAGCCGTTGTAATGGCTACCAGGAAAGCTACCTTTAAGGTCAAAAGCTTAATCAGCATTTCCTCTGCTGGTTAAAAAATAAATAAAAAAAAAAAAAAATTGTGACATCAGAATATCTAGGACTAGTGACAAATCCCACGGTGGAGCAACCCTGCTGGAAACCGGCTGGGATCAGGCCATAGATTTCAAAAAAGTTTTTTTTTTTTTTTTTTTTAAACATGCAGTTCAGTAGATAATTGTCTACTCAAAAACTGATGATGCTGAATGATGAGGGTGCTGACTGCTAAACCTAGAACTACACCATGCTACAAAAATTCCAAAATAAAATTGAATATCATTTGAAATAATATTTTCCCTTTCTTTCCGTAAGCAAAGGGTTTTCCCGACCCGGTTATAAATCTTTCTAGTATTCACCTTTCTACAATTCAGCAAAGTAGCTATGACTGTCTGAAAATCAAATCCTATATTACTTAAGGGTTGCCCCTCAGGATCCAGGCTGTAAGATTGAGAAAACCTGGGTCTGGATGGACCAGGTCGCCCTGCGTTAGTAGGTCGGCTTCCCATATTTGCATGAGCAATGCCTCGTGATCAGCCAATTAGGCTAAATTTGCAAAGCCAGATTTGACAGGTTTAACTTGGTGCTTGATGCACACACTGTAGAAAAATACTCTGTATATTGCCCAAGCTACAGTTGGGATACAGGATGAACATCTTCCCAGGAGCCACATATCTTGTCTTACTGTGACAGATTTTACTCCCAGCAGTGTATGTGTACCTTCGATTTGAGAATCCATATTCTTTATCGGCAACCAGAGATCTATCGAGTCACAACTAGTGACCTACCCAGAAATCTATTTCAGATATCTGCAGATTCAAAATCTTCCTTAAAGTGCTTCAGCGTTGTAAGACAAACTGAATATGATCTTAGGAGCTTCCTTCCTTTTTGCAGCTTATCAGAAGATGGTCTAGAAAATGGCTATATAAAAAAAAAAACCTTCTGTATTGATAGAAAAGGCTGCTATTGTTATCATGATCGTTCATACAGATCCTGGGAACACTAGGTAACCCATAAGGGCTCTTTCACAGTGCGACACTAAGGTTGCACGTTATAAAAAAGTAATAACGCAGACTAAGGCCCATTCACACTGCCCGCGTTTCCAGCTGCATTTTGGAAACGCGTGCAGGAGGCAGACACGCACGACAGACAGTGCATAGAGTGCACTGTCTGATGTTCCCACTGCACGCGTTCCGGACCTGTGCGGTCTGGGAACGCACGCTGTCTTTGCAAAAATGCGCGGCTGTCCCATTCACTTTTCAGTGCTGGGACCAGCCACGCAACGCATACAAACGTGGATGGCGTGCGTTCGCATGTGTTGCGTTCCGCATGCGTGGCCGTCCGCGTTTGTAATGTGAACGGCCCCAACGTATGTGTGACATTCACAGTGCTCATGTTGCGTTGTTGTAACGTGCAGCAACATTTAGAAAGTGCTACATGCTGTGCGTTCTCTTGGTTATTAGCTACACTGGACTATTTGCACATGCTCAGTAATGTTTCTTACATGTGATGCATGCGCCATTTTCGTTCTACCAGTATGCAACGAAAACGGCGCACCGCAAGACACAACGCAGTGCAATATAATGCATCAAACGCAAAGTCCTCGTGTGGAGGAGCCCTAAAGGAAACGCTTTAGACTGCAGCTAAAGCATTCAGAATTGAATCTGGATTGCTGCTTAAACTCTAATGCGCTTTTGTCCAGCCAGACTCAAGGCATCCGAGCTGCAACCATTAGGGCATGCTCATTAGGCAGTAGCAACCTTAGGGAGTCTTGCCCAAGAACTACTTCTACAATAGGTGCAGGCTCTCTGAACAAGAAGAGCCGAGGTGTAAACCCTAGTCACCAATCAGAGGCAAAGCCTTTATCACCATACTAGCTACAGCCCCTTTTCCTGAAAAGCAAACTTGCTATTAGAAATGCCAATGCATAAGCTTTGCATATAAGTATCTGAAAAAGCAGTATTGCAAATCAATGTGCATAATCACTGCACCTAATCTTATCTGAGATGCACTCCTGTGTCAGAAAATCTATGCATATAATCATTGCATACGATTAGCATTGCAAACAAATTATGCGTATAAAACTGAAAAGTAAACTAGCTGACCGACCTGCCATCCACAGGAATACAGGATTCATAAATCCCTGTACTGTGACCAGTACTTCAGTAGGAAACTCTGTAGTCAAACTTGAAATACATTGAGTAATAATTTCCATTGAGCAACCACTTACTTGCTATAAAGGTTCCTGTATCCTCAAAGGGAATTTTAGAAAAGATTTAAAGACATTATCTTGTCAAGTACTTTATACTCATTTCCAATGAAGTTAATCATGGATTTATGGTCCATGCAACCCAATAAATCGAATCAAACTGCATCGCACAAAAAAACTGCACAGCGCAGATGGGGCCCAAACCAGCAATCTCAAAATTGACTGTTTGTTCCAAATGCATTACATGCAATCCTTTAGCAAAGCTATAGGGAGTGCCCATCCCCCAGCCTCTGTTTCCCCTCAAGGAGGAATCTGAAACCATTGGATGATAAAACACCTGAGGTCTCTCAGCCCGATTAGACTGGATTACCTCTAATGGAAGCTCTTTAACAAATTAAATACTTCCCAGAAAGTGGTCATTGAAAATTGGACAAACATTGAACCTGTTATCACCTTCATGCTTTACCCCTGACAAGTATAAGCATTACATCAAGGTTTCAGATAGGGTACTGCAAAGCAAATCCCACCAGCCTAGACTGAGATCTATCAGGATAGAAGGCCTGTAGCTCTGGCTTGTACTGGCTTGTGCGGCTGGGCTCACACCCTGAGAGGAGGAAAGCTCCATGATGGCAGAGGGAGCAGCAGATCCTGGAGCAGCGTCAGCCTGGGGCTGCTAGTAGCTGCTGCTGCCTCTCGGTATGTCTATTGGAATAGACGCCGCACAGCCAGCGGAAGTTACAGAGTAGCGACTTCCACCGGGAGCTCCCATGGAACACACGCCCCCATGAGTTTGCATCAGTGCAATCATTTCAAGGAGGATGAACTTCCGCAACCACCAAGGTGGAGTGGAGCTCCGCCAGGAGACCTGCTGCCTGACAGCTGAGACGGTCGCCTGGGATCCCCCGAGAGGGATGCTCCTGATCTTACTGTTTAAAAGGGAACCTCCTTTTAAACGCTACGCTGCATAACACATAGTGCAGCTTAGAAATCCTGTTCATCACAACCATAATACACATTTGAGTGAGAGACAGGAGATAGAGAGGTACCTGTAGCTGAGTGCTTGCTTACTCAGGGTCTGCAGCCTGTACCTTATCACTGTCCGCAGTAGAGGAATCAGACTGCTTCATCTCCATCTGCTTCTGACAGTCTCTGGTGCCCCACATGTGCTCAACGGCTTAAAATGCCGTCCTCGTGTGCTCAGCGCCGCCCCTACGGTCAAAGGAACCCTTCCTGCTGGCACCACCAATAGACGCCCTGGACTGGCGGAGCTTTCGTCTGCCGACCTTAGGCAGCCATGCGGAGAAGCTGTCAGCCGCTTACATGTGTTCAGAGGACACCATATCAGGGGCAGCCATGAGGGAGGATAGAACACACTCACTCCAGAGCATGTTAGATCGACCGGGAGTGAATGAAAAACACCTGTCATATCACACTCTCTGTCCGCTCCGCATACCAAGCAGGAACTGCCCCCACATGAGGAAAATATATCCTATCTTTCCACTATAGGTGCAAACAAGCTCCCCTATAGTCAAAAACAACAAACAAACTGCAGTGAGCCATGGGTGAGCTGGAAACAATGAAGAACTGGGGAAGCACAGGAGGTAACTGGCTATGTAGTGGGAGCTAATTTGTTTAATTAATTGACATTTGCATGTGTTTCCATAGGGGAGGGGATCAATGATAATCTCAGGAGGAGCTGTCCTGGAGGATGATGAGAGAAATGTGGCTTTGCGTCCGGAGCTGGGGGAAAAGATTACATAGTAAAAAAATTAGATTGATTTTTAAGTTCTGCATTGGCTTTTTGGCTCACTTAAATACTAAATAAAACATTGCAATAGAGATTTAAATTTCAATTTGGGGGCTAACAGTTACTCTTTAAATGTTTCTGCTCATCAAAAACCGTTAACTATTAGTCAAAGATAACATAATTGAACACAAAATGCAGTTTTAAATTATGGTTTTTATTATTTAGTGAGAAAAATAACTCAAAACCTACATGGCCCTGTGTGAAAAAGAAATTGCCCCCTGAACCTAATAACTGGTTGGACCACCCTTAGCAGCAATAACTGCAATCAAGCGTTTGCGATAACTTGCAACGAGTCTTTTACAGCGCTCTGGAGGAATTTTGGCCCACTCATCTTTGCAGAATTGTTGTAATTCAGCTTTATTTGAGGGTTTTCTAGCATGAACCGCCTTTTTAAGGTCATGCCACAACATCTCAATAGGATTCAGGTCAGGACTTTGACTCGGCCACTCCAAAGTCTTCATTTTGTTTTTCTTCAGCCATTCAGAGGTGGATTTGCTGGTGTTTTTTGGGTCATTGTCCTGCTGCAGCACCCAAGATCGCTTCAGCTTGAGTTGACGAACAGATGGCCGGACATTCTCCTTCAGGATTTTTTGGTAGACAGTAGAATTCATGGTTCCATCTATCACAGAAAGCCTTCCAGGTCCTGAAGCAGCAAAACAACCCCAGACCATCACACTACCACCACCATATTTTACTGTTGGTATGATGTTCTTTTGCTGAAATGCTGTGTTACTTCTACGCCAGATGTAACGGGACACGCACCTTCCAAAAAGTTCAACTTTTGTCTTGTCGGTCCTCAAGGTATTTTCCCAAAAGTCTTAGCAATCATTGAGATGTTTTTAGCAAAATTGAGACAAGCCTTAATGTTCTTTTTGCTTAAAAGTGGTTTGCGCCTTGGATATCTGCCATGCAGGCCGTTTTTTCCCAGTCTCTTTCTTATGGTGGAGTCGTGAACACTGACCTTAATTGAGGCAAGTGAGGCCTGCAGTTCTTTAGAGGTTGTCCTGGGGTCTTTTGTGGCCTCTCGGATGAGTTTTCTCTGCGCTCTTGGGGTAATTTTGGTCGGCCGGCCACTCCTGGGAAGTTTCATCACTGTTCCATGTTTTTGCCATTTGTGGATAATGGCTCTCACTGTGGTTCGTTGGAGTCCAAAAGCTTTAGAAATGGCTTTATAACCTTTACCAGACTGATAGATTTCAATTACCTTTGTTCTCATTTGTTCCTGAATTTCTTTGGATCTTGGCATGATGTCTAGCTTTTGAGGTGCTTTTGGTCTACTTCTCTGTGTCAGATAGCTCCTATTTAAGTGATTTCTTGATTGAAACAGGTGTGGCAGTAATCAGGCCTGGGGGTGACTACAGAAATTGAACTCAGGTGTGATAAGCCACAGTTAAAGAGAACCCGAGGTGTGTTTAAAGAATGTTATCTGCATACAGAGGCTGGATCTGCCTATACAGCCCAGCCTCTGCTGCTATCCCAAACCCCACTAAGGTCCCCCTGCACTCTGCAATCCCTCATAAATCACTGCCATGCTGTGAGGCTGTGTTTACATCTGTAGTGTCAGTCTCAGCTGCTCCCCCGCCTCCTGCATAGCTCCGGTCCCTGCCCCCGTCCCTTCCCTCCAATCAGCAGGGAGGGAAAGGATGCAGGCGGGGACCGGAGTTCTGCAGGAGGCGGGGAGAGCAGCAGACTGACACTATAGAGATAAACACAGCCAGCTCTGACAAGCTGTTTGTCAGCAGCATGGCTGTGATTTATGAGGGATTGCAGAGTGCAGGGGGAACTTAGGGGGGTTTGGGATAGCAACAGAGGCTGGGCTGTATAGGCAGATCCAGCCTCTGTATGCAGATAATATTCTCCAAACCCACCTCGGGTTCTCTTTAAGTTATTTTTTAACAAGGGGGGCAATCACTTTTTCACACAGGGCCATGTAGATTTGGAGGTTTTTTTTCTCACTAAATAATAAAAACCATCATTTAAAACTGCATTTTGTGTTCAATTATGTTATCTTTGACTAATAGTTAACGGTTTTTGATGAGCAGAAACATTTAAAGGGACTCCGAGCAGTGCAAAAACTATGGAAAGATGCAAATCATTTTAAAGCTCTCTTTCTCCTCTTTCCAATGATATATAAACCACCGCCCTACGTCTTTTAGTTTTCGCTATTTTCGCGATTGAAATTGCCGCGGCCGCGATTTCGATCGCGAAAATAGAGAAAACTAAAAGGCGTAGGGCAAGGATTTAGGTGTCGTCAGAAAGAGGAGAGAGAGAGCTTTAAAATGATATCCATCAAGCCATAGTTATATTGTATTACACAGGCCGACACTTTCCCCAGTGTCAGCAGCTCCATTCTGCTGAATGCAGCTGCTGACTTTGACAAAAAGTCGCCCTGTGTAATACAATATAACTATGGCTTGATGGATATCATTTTAAAGCTCTCTCTCTCTCCTCTTTCTGACGACACCTAAATCGTTGCCCTACGCCTTTTAGTTTTCTCTATTTTCGCGATCGAAATCGCGGCCGCGGCAATTTCAATTGCAAAAATAGCGAAAACTAAAAGGCGTAGGGTGGCGGTTTATATATCATTGGAAAGAGGAGAAAGAGAGCTTTAAAATGATGTGCATCTTTCCATAGTTTCTGCACTGCTCGGAGTCCCTTTAAGTGTGACAAACATGCAAAAGAATAAGAAATCAGGAAGGGGGCAAATAGTTTTTCACATCACTGTATATGCAGCTTGAAAATGGACCAATCAATATAAACCCGGGTTTGGTCCATTTCAAACTGCATCCATTTGCATAATTTCAGAACAATTTGCATCTCATTGATCATCCCTAGAGCTCTATTGCAACACTGTTCCTGAAAGTAGCTCACAGCCTAATGTCACTACTACAAATAGCCAGAGAGATGCCAGTTTTTCGAGCTCATCCAAATTTGGTTGGAATTTTGACCAAGCTTGAGAATGGGAAAATTCAAATATGCATCAAGGGCAATTCATTGGTCCAGTTCCCAGCTGTACATAAATGAACACCCAAATTCAGAATAATAATAAAAATAAATAAATAAAAGCAGTTCACTGATCATCTTTAGTACCTACCATAGACCTAGTCTACCTACCTGTAGCCTATGGATAATTTGGGGGGAAACAAATTAACCAGTGTGGGACCGCAGATAGTTAAAACTATGTCGCACTTGTGGCTGCCTAGGCCTGATGCTGCATAGTTTTAACGCTAGTGCCTCCCAAGCATTTGGGCACATCCCTACCACCACAGAGCTCCGCTGTCTTTAGTTCCGTGTATTGTTCAGGAGCAGTGACCTCCTGATAACTGTGAGCCAAACCCAGTGATCAGCAAGAGATGAAAAGAAAAACAAAAATCCTCAGGTCCTTAAAGGGGCCAGAGGCTGTGTGGTCCGCAAGAAGTTCATTTACTGGAATCTCTTTGGAATGTGGAAAGAAAACTGTATCCAAATAAAACTGCAGTAACTATGGGGAGAACAAACATTTTACGAAGAAAGTGTCCTGGCCAGGAACTGAACGCTAGTGTTCCCAGCAGAGACTGCTAACCAATGAGCTACTACTTTGCCTAAGCTATGTAAACCACCACCACACAACATACTTAATTACAGTGGAAAAACCTTACCTCTTCATTAACAAGAATACCGCGGACAAAGTCATCCCTAGTTTGGTAGTCAAAGTTGTCTGTGAATAGTTCTGCTACCTAGAAGGTTGAAAGTGAGAAGAAAAACCCCTTAAAAGATAGCGTCCAAAAAAAAAAGAATTACAAGTTCAATATGATCTGTATCTATAAAGACAATTGTACTGGAAGAAATCACTACCTACCTGCGGGGAACAGATGCTAATATGACAATCCAGCAAATCATGACGCAGCTCTACTTCATCAATGTTGCTCTGGAAGATACCCTAAAAGTGTGTATAATATAATAGTATAATCATTTGCTCAAAAGTATTGCCAGGGTTCTAGAACATCTAAGGTACCAAAAACATTCACATTAAATTACAATAGACTAATCTCATGTCTGCAGAAAATGATCAAGATTGATTTGCTTTGCATTTCCAGTAACATAACTTATAAGCAGGGTTTAAAGTCCATCTCTTCATACAGTGAAGGTGGCTATAAACCTGCAGATCTGCCATCAGACAGCTCCTTTCCTGATGGAAACTGGTCAGAGAGGGATATATTGGATATATTGTCTGCCCACACACTGCAGACAGATGTCCAATATATTCCATCATGCAATATATAGGAAGTCGTCCTAGCACAGCCAACCCCTCCCCCCCTCCACTAAGTGTATGTGTCACTCTACCCCATGCCTACAGTGAGTCTTAAAGGTTCACCTGTCATGCCAGCACAAATCCTCACCTCCTCTATTGTCTGGGGTCACCGCGGGCACCTTAACCACATGACGTCACATGTAGTGACTTCAATTGTCGCAGTGACAAATCAAAAGATGTCGGAAAATGGAGGAGGCAAGCAGTCGTGCCAGCATGACAGCCTTCAAACACTCACCAAGCCCATGGGGGGGGGGGGGGGGGGCAGTCTGTCAAATATCTGCCAGATTCAATAATTATTATCAAATCCACCAGATATCAATGCAGAAAATCAAGTATCAAATGTATAGGCATCCTTCGTTTCCAAATGTCATCTTTTAAATCAAATGAGTCTTGTTGCAAAATCCCCTTCAATTACGCAGATCAGGTCACATGTAAGTAAGAGTTAATAGCAGGGTCTCTGGGTGGGTGAGGCTGCTTTAGGCTTTGGGTTGGGCATGATAATGCTATTCAGACTATAAGGAAGTGGGATACAGAAAAAGTTGTCTAACACAATGCAGTCTCCAGCTCCAGTAGCCTTTGAAGCAGGAAGTGGATAGTGGAAGGGTTCCTGACAGGGCACTTTAACAGTAATGCATTTGACAACAGGTAATCAAGGAGCATATAGACAGATAGCAACAAACCTGGCCATGTCTACACAGAACTAAACAAAATTTGTGTTAGGCATTGAGACTTATAAAGCACATTGAAGATTCTTAGACAACAAGGAGTTTATCCAATGCCTCAGAAGGTATGTACACACATGCACAATAACTATCGCCCATAACGATTGGGACCTGAACCCTTGGGCGACAGATCTGGGCATGAGATCATGTTGCCTAGCTACAGTGGAGCAACGTATACTGATGCTATGGAGGGGGAGAAGGAATGAGGAATGTCTGTGCAGGGAAAAAGATGGAGAGGCGCCCTTTGTAGGGAGGGAAACTCATCTGTCACTGTCATTTTTAAAAAATTCCAGCATACCAGATCTCTAAACAAAGTCAGGAGGCAGCAGAACTCACAATGGATTATTGGCCGAGGAGCTATTATGTCTTCTATGTGTATGAGGCTTAACATTTTAAACTACACAGTCTAATTAGTGCATGATAATACAGTATTCCAATATTTCTCAAATATTCCTTTCAGTAAAGGTAAACAATAGTAAACAATTCTGATTACCCCTCACTGGCATACAAGATTGCAAATATATTCATGCATAGTAGTACAACAATTTAATAAACTGTAAGGGCCTAATTCCACTAGTTCTGCATAAGTTTTTCTGCATTCAGATTTCTGGATGTGGCTATTTAGCTCCTGTTTCCACTACACGCGTATTCTGGATGCAGAAAAACTGACTCCAATGAATGCCTATGGGCCTGTTTCCACTAAATGCGATTTGCAGATTTCTGCATCATGCATCGTTTCCCATTCAATAAACACGTTGGTGGAAACAGGCCCATAGACATTCATTGGAGTCAGTTTTTCTGCATCCAGAATCTGATGCAGAAATCTGCAACATGCCATCCATAATTTTTCTGCATCCGAAGAATCACATTTAGTGGAAACAGGCCCGTACGCATTCATTGGAGTCAGTTTTTCTGCATCCGGAATCCGCGTGTATGGGAAACAAGCCCTAAGGGCCTACTTCCACTACATGCGAATTCTGAATGCAGAAAACTGACTCCAATGAATTCCTATAGGAAATCTGCATCAGAAATATTGCATTTAGTGGAAACAGGCCCATAGGCATCCACTAGAGTCAGTTTTATGCATCCAGAATCCGTGTGTAGTGGAAAAAAAGGCCGTAAGACATGTATACTGATGTAGGGTATAGCTTTACGTCAGTGGGCAAATAAACTAAAGAAAATAAAAAGTTGTTAGTGGGCTACAACAGTATCCCAGGAATTAAATATAAAAGTAACTTTTAGAAATAAGTGGGGTCAATTATCCAAACTCAAGAGTTGAAGGTAACCTGAAGTGATAAGTATATGGAGGCTGCTGTACTTATTTTCTGTTAACCACCTGAGCGGTTTGGAAGAGCTCAGCTCGTCCATAACGCCGCAGGGGATCGCATGGCCCCGGGTGGGTTTATTTTTTTAAATAAAAATTGTTTTAGATCATGTAGCTAGCACTTGGCTAGCTACACGCGTCCCCCGATCGCTGCCGGCACCCTCTGATCCCCCCGATCGCCACCCTTATACATACCTCCCCCCGAAACCCGCGATGGCGCAGCCCCTCCAATAGCCTCCAGGAGTCGCTATGGGGAGGATCGGGACTGCGCATGACGTCATGTCCGATCGTTGCCATTGCGAACACAGAAGCTGTTCAGGGAAGTTGGGGTTCTCACGGGATCGCGGCTAGGTAAATATAGCCGGCGGCGATCGGGGGGGGGGGGGGGGGGAAATCAGAGCAAGCCGGGGGACTTGAGGCACATGTGTAGCTAGCCTAGTGCTAGCTACACTATTTAAAACAAATTTAAAAACAAAAATTTCCCTCCCGCGGATGTTGCGTTTGCAATTGAACGCCAGGGATGTTAAATAATACCAGCTGCCTGGCAGCCGTGCTGATCTATTTGGCTGCAGTAGTGTCTGAATAACACCAGAAACCAGCATGCAGCTAATCTTGGCGCTCCGGGAAAGAATAGAAACCAGTATTGGTAAAAATGTATTTTACCCACTGCTGACTACAAAGCAGTGGTACCCAAGATCCCCTGATAAAAAGCTGGATGTCGATGTAGAGTTGAGGCAGCGCAGGGTAGGCCTGAACAAAATTGAATTGAGCTATTTCTGTTCGAAATTGCGATTTTTATTCGATTCACGATTTCCTTCAAATCAAGCTGTCTTACCTTGTTCCCTTTTTCTTCTTCATGCCTCCTCTGGGTCTCTCTCTTGCCCCCTTTGTGTCTCTGTGCCCCCTCTGTGTCTCTCTTTGTGTTCCCTCTGTGTCTCCTGTGTCAGTCTCTGTGCCCACTCTGTGTCTCTCTACATCTCTCTGCCTCCTCTGTCCCCCAAGCTGCATCAGTTCTGAACATAGCTTCCAGCACAAGTCCAGGGATGCCCGTCTATCCACTTAGCCTCCTGCAGGCTCTAATGCACAGAATACTTCCTGTATGTCATGTGACATACAGGAACCCAGAGTTTTGCCAAGCACAAGAGTCGGCAGAGGGCGATAGAGGAGGGAAAGTATGTCCAACGCTGTGGGCCGCAAGCACCGGGACTTTGGGAAAGTTTGAAGGCGCTTGTTCAGACTTCCTCATGTGGAAATGACATGATTGCAATATTCGCCACTTTGACGATTCTGAAATTGTGATCTTGGTGATCGCGATTTCGATTTAAATTCGATTTATCTTTCAGGCCTAGCGCAGGGTATCACATTTATACACATATCACTTGAATTGGTATCAAAAAGGGATAATACACAGTAGATGACAATACAAATCAAACCATATGTCATCAAAATATATTTATTGATGACATATGGTTTTATTTTTATTGTATATTATCCCTTTTTTATACCAATTAAAGTGATTTATGTATAAAATGCAATACCCTGCGCTGCCTCAACTCTATATATGTTACGGCCAGAACCCGAAGTGTGGCCACTTCTAGTTCTGGCCGGCCACTTCGGGTTCTGGCCGGCCAATGTGCGAAGTGGCTGCAGAGCAGCGGCCAATGTTAGAAATGGAATGTTTCCTTTTATTATTAATGTAGTTTTCCGGCCGTCTCTGGCCAAATGTAGCAAAACAGTTAATTTAATTAAATGAAGCTGGCGGCAATGTAGAAGGATGAAGCCGCCCGGCTTCCGCTCCGCCTCCTCTCCTCCGCCCCTGCCTCTCTCTCCTCCCCGATACTGGCAGCGGGGGACATGCGTGTGTCCCCAGAGTCGTTCGTCGCGGCAGGCAATCCTGTCGTTCGTCCCTGCAGAGCGGGTGCTGGCAGAAGCAATGTCTGCAGCCTCCCCGCTCTGCTTTCCTGGCGCCACGAACGACTCTCGGGGACACGCGTGTCCCCGCCGGCTGCCCGAAGAAGAGAGAGAGAGGCAGGGGCGGAGGAGAGGAGGCGGAGCCACCAGCTTCATTTCATTAAATTAACTGGTTTGCTACATTTGGCCGGAAAACTACATTAATAATAAAAGGAAACATTCCATTTCTAACATAGGCCGCTGCGCTGCGGCCACTTCGCACATTGGCCGGCCAGAACCCGAAGTGGCCGGCCAGAACTAGAAGTGGCCACACTTCGGGTTCTGGCCGTAACATATACATGCAGCTAACCTTGTCAGGTCTGACAATAATGTCAAACAACTGATCTGCTGCATGCTTGTTCAGGGTCTATGGCTAAAAGTATTATAGGCAGAGGATCAACAGGATGCCAGGCAACTGGTATTGCTTAAAAAGGAAATAACTATGGCAGCCTCTCACTTCAGGTGTCCTTTAACTTTTGGCGTTCACCAGACTTGATTGATTGACATTCACCATTGGAAAGTGGTATCGCTTTAGATCTTGGCTTTTTTGATAGAGTAGGATTCGTTTGGTTTTGCTATCCATAGCAATTATAACATCATCCTCCTGACACCTTGTGCGATGACCTGGAGAGGACTCTTTGAGGATCATAGTCATAACTGAAACATTCTTCTCTAGTTTCCGTCGTGTCCTACAAGGTACGATACAAAAGAATTTAGCAGCATAAAGAATAAGTCTGAATTGAAATAAAGAATTTACAAAAAAAGTCTGCAGTTTATTACCTATGCTCCTCTAGTGCTGCCTCAATGTTTATGTTAGATACTACATCTCCAGTGACTAACACGAAGTCTGATCGGACTAAGGTTTTGGCATCTACATCTCTGAGGACATCTCCAAGTGAGCGGTATAGCTCAGATGTTACTACACGGACTACATTAGAGCTTGTAGGTCGGCACCATTTAGAATTCCTGCAAGAGAATGAAATAAGATAGACAGGTAGCTACATGTATAGTGCAAAGGGGCTTTTATACAATTGTTTTAACTGTATTCAGTATGATGTTTATTAATACAGTCATGAGAATGAGAAAGTATAACAGTTTTAAATTCTAAGCGTTGATACGAACCAGCGACACGTCGGGAACTCCTGCATTGTCCCCTATGTGTTCTGCCCCCAAGCCTCCCCCTCTCCCCCGTGACTCCTGCATGTTCCTCTGCCTCCCTTGTAGGAGCATGGACGAGCGGCAGCAGCGGGGTCACCTCCTCCACAGCTCCCATGGCGAAAGCAGACCTCTCATCCTTCCATGCGGCTCCCCCAGTGAAGGCTTCTGCTGATGGTGCAATCAGCAGAAGACGTTACTAGGGGTAGCCACACGGATGGATGAGAGGTCTGCTGTCGCTGCGGTAGCTGGTGAGCTGCTGCTGCCACTTATCCATACTCATACAGTGGAAGCAGAGGAACATGCTGGAGTAAAGGAAGCAGAGCAGTACAGCGGGACACACTGCGGACAGAAGGGAACACATGGGTACTCAGGAGGACACAATCACTGGGGGAGAACATCTACAAGATGCTCCTGGAATATGGCCACACCAAGTTTAATATATATATATTTTTTTTTTTTTTCCCCTGGTTTTTGCCCTCTAAACCTAGGTGCTTCTTATATTCTAGAGACTTATACAGCAGCAAATACGTTATAACCTATAATTAAATAGATTGTAAAATCACCATGAGCAGCAACAACTTACAGTGTTCTCCCCTTTGAGCCGGGTGGCATGAAAAAGTAGGTGGGTGGGGCGCGACCACAGCAGCTCAGGACCACAACACAGGCAACAAGTGCTCTTCCAGACCCAATACCCCAATGGTGCTTCAACAACATGCAGTGCAAGGTCCTTACCTCAGGTGTTCTTTTATGTCATTTGCCATCCAGCAGCAAAAAACATAGGTTTCTTTAACCCCAGTGGCGGTGAGGAATTCCAGTGTATAATCTATTAAAGCCACATTTGCAAGTGGCAAAAGAGCCTGTAACAACACAAAGTAAAGAAGTGGTAATGTATTTACAGATTGTGCATCCAAGTCTTTTATTGTTCAGCTACACTTGCAAGGAAATATTTATTAGCAATCCTGAACTTCAAATAAACTCTGGAGATAAAATTGTATGTGTATTAGAAATAGCAGAAAGAACTGTTCCTGATGTCTCACATGATAATGTTCATTTCCAAAGGTCATATTTTGATAATGAAATCAAAAGCAGCCAAGTCAGTGGGACTCAAAATCTGGTTCATTCAGCTCGTAACAAATAAATAATCAGCTGTGAGCTGGAGACAATGTTTGCAGAGCCAGATACAATTGTTTTGCTTCTGTTTACTCAAAATAAATGGGAAAAAAAATACAAAGGGACATCAGACAAGCTATTAGTATGTCCAATACAATAAGTACTACGTAAATATTAAATTTTGAACTCTAAGCACATTATCTTATACAGTGTTCTCCCCAGGGCTAATTAGGTGGGCGGGCCGCCCGGCTGATTTGAAGCCCCGCCCGCCTGTTGTCATGTGCTCGCCTGGGGCTTCTAGTAAACTTCACTTAGGAGCGCTCCATTGCCTGCTTTCAGTCAGCGCCAGCCTCGCACAATAGCAAAGGCTGATGCTGTACACTGAAGGAGCGCTCCTCTGCCTGTCAGCTCAAGTGTTCTGGTGAGACAGGGAGGGATTGGCTGGGCGGGTTGTAAGGGGCGGGACTCCTGCTCCGATTCTTCCTACTGCTCTCCAAGTGATAGGATCTGTTTTATTACGGTGCCTCTCACTCTCGTTAATGAAACCGGAGAGAGCAGTAAAGCAAAAAAAAAAAAAAACGCCCACACAGCAGCAGCTTCCAGGAGTGAGATGAGAGCCACGTGAGTCTCCGGGACAGCCTCAGAGCGGCTCACATAGTCTCTCCTTCTCCTCCAGACTGCAGCTAAACAACATGCCTGAGTAGTTGAAAACGGCAGCTGCACGTTTAATCCAGCTGGAGGGAGACACGGAGATCAGGAGAAGTGATGCCCCTTCAGGCCTCTGCATGTTTATTTACTTTGGGGGGGGGGGGGGGGGTAAGCAGAGGAGACACAGCCATGCAGAGCATGTTGAATGACAGGCTGTCTGTAGGCAGCCCCCTGTGCACTTGTCTCCTGCTGTGTGTGTTTCTCGCTGGCCCCAGCTTTGTATCTGTAGTGCTGCCCCTCCCCCTGCACACTGGGGAAATTTAGTGGAGCTGAACTCTTGCACAGGACAGAAGGAAAGCAGAGAAATGCACCCTGTATTTACACAGTTTAGCCTGTATAATTTGATCTCTTTCTGTGTCACATGACTGCAGATAAGCTCATTTGAAAAGCCCTGAATGTTAACATATCTGCTTCCAAGAAAGCAGGAAGTGGACACACTGCAGATTTATTGCAGCATTTGTATCAGCTGTAACAAATGTTTTTCTTTAAAGGACAACTGAAGTGAAACTGATATGGAAGCTGCCATAATTATTTACTTATAAGCAATGCCAGTTGCCTGGCTGTCCTGCTGATCCCCTGCCTCTAATACCTTTACCCTAGCCTCTGAACAAGCATGCAGCATATCAGATGTTTCTGATCATATTGACAGATCTGACAAGATTAGCTGCATGCTAGTTTCTGGTGTGATTCAGACACTACTGCAGCCAAATAGATCAGCAGGGCTGCCAGGCAACTGGTATTGTTTAAGAAGAAATAAATATGGCAGTCTCCATATTCTTCTCACTACAGTTGTCCTTTAAAGGTTATGCTGTTGTGCATCTTTTAGAGCAGAGAGGAGGTTGTCTGTTCAGGTCTGCTTAAAAAGGGACCTGAGCACCTTAATCTGAAACAATCTGCTAGGTACATACAATGCAATTTTCTGACAGATCTACTGTCAGATCGATTATTCCCAACATGTCCTATCTGATTTCTGCACGATTTCCTATAGAAGTGAACAGAAAATCGGAAATCAGATCAGGCATGTTGAAAATTGTCGAACTGACAGTAAATCTGTCCGGAAATTGCATTGTGTGTACTTAGCAGGTACATCGGTTTGCCTCCTCATCCTCTTTTTATTCTGTAAGCAGAGTTGCATTCCTCCCTCGCACGCCACCCGGCTACTTTTTCATGCCACCCGGCTGGAAAAAATTTCTGGGGAGAACACTGTTATAGGTGACACCCTATACTGATCACACATAGAAAAACTAAAGCTACTATATATGGCAAATATCACAAATAACGGTCAAGATCAGTCTCCCCATTAAGGCTGGTTTCACAATGGGACGTTGCGTTTTAGGGGACGTTATGGTCGCATAACGTGCCCCTAACGCAACGTCTGTTGGAGCAGGACGCTGCCAAGAGCCGCGTTACAAGCAGCTCTTAGTGCGCCTGCTCTGTCGGAGGCACTGCTAAGACCACGTGAGCTGAGCTCTCCACATCACGCGGTCGCACCAGCCAATCCGCGGCCGCTCCAGGATGTTAACACTGCAAGTGCAGTGAATAATAAGTAGCCATGTGCCTGGCTACGTAGCGGCCTCTTCCCGCCTCCTCTCCGCCCATAAAATGAAAAAAAAAAAACCCCTACTGAGCATGTGCAAACAGTCTAACGCGGCTTAGCCGCCTTTAAAGTACTGCATGCAGTACGTTATGTAGACGTGCTGCGTTACAATGTAACGCAACGTGGGCACTGTGAACAGCCCATTGATTTTTCATTGCTGTGCGGTGGGGGTGCGTTACAGGCTGCTTTAACGTGCGCCTGTAACGTCCCACTGTGAAACCAGCCTAAATCTTTTTGACACTTTATAGAAATAGACCCTATACCACCCATTTTTACATTTTCCCCATAAAAAACAATCCCCTAACAACAATGACATGATAGATGTTCTCACAACCATCTGGGAAAAAAAACACTGCACATTTCCCTGCAATCACACACAGTCTAACCTATGCTGGCCCTGCCAATTGTAGGATGAACTGCCAAATGTTCTTGTGCAATTGCACCTAATATGTTTGTTAAATCCACAATTAAGGCACCAAGTCAGCATTCTGAAAAGGAGGATAACCCTCCCAACAACTAACCAGGTAAGTTCTCCATGCATACAAGTTA
Organism: Hyperolius riggenbachi; assembly: GCF_040937935.1. Classification (NCBI taxonomy): domain Eukaryota; kingdom Metazoa; phylum Chordata; class Amphibia; order Anura; family Hyperoliidae; genus Hyperolius; species Hyperolius riggenbachi. The sequence continues at coordinate 208,483,118 of NC_090649.1, read as the reverse complement.
TGTTTGGATCAAAAATTGCAGATTTCTAGCAACTCCATAAAAGCAATTATTGCGATCACTGGGACCAGTATGTGTAGAAGCGTTAAGGAAATTTTTTAAGGATAGCGGTGATTACGTATAAAAGAACATTTGTAGAGTGGAGAAAATCTAGTTCTATGTTTCCCATGCTTTTGTAGCACTGGTAGAGAGAAAAAAAATCCCTCCACGGAACCCAATGCATCTCTGCAATGATTCCCACGGCTCTAACTATCGAACATTTAGCAATAGTTAGAGCATTGATAGGGATACTTCCCTAGTTGCGTATCAACAAGGTACAGGCCTCTAAAATTTGAGGAGTGGGTACTGTGTGGGGAGGCAAGGGAATTCCAATTAGTTTAAATGTCCATTGAAACTAACAAATACTACAACCTGGTTCTAATGGTGTGTACACACTTGAAAGATAAATGAAAGATATCAGACCAATTTTACCCCCTTCCATGTAGTATGAGAGCCATACCTACACAGTCTATTCTATGGAGCTGCACTCCCCATCAGATAAAATCTTTGCAAGATGCTGCACACAAAGATGCCCGTACACACTCAAAAGATCATTATCTGCAAAAGATCTGTTCCTGCAAAAGATCCATTCCTGCAAAATGCATTCATAGTCTATGAGATCTGCAGATCCTCATACACACTTGGTTTAACAGACAATCATCTGCAGATCAGATCCACCAGGATGGATTTTCAGATCTGCAGATGATTGCCAGATATGCAGATGAAGTCTGTTAAACCAAGTGTGTATGAGGATCTGCAGATCTCATAGACTATGAATGCATTTTGCAGGAATGGATTTTTTTGCAGGAACTGATTTTTGCAGATAATGATCTTTTGAGTGTGTACGGGCATCTTTGTGTGCAGCATCTTGCAAAGATTTTATCTGATGGGGAGTGCAGCTCCATAGAATAGACTGTGCAGAGTATGGATCTCATACTACATGGAAGGGGGTAAAATTGGTCTGTGATCTTGCATTTTCCAAAGACTTTTATCTCAAGTGTGTATGAAGCATTAGTAATAAAGTGGGATTGTCACCATAAAAAAATGTCAAAAGCAACTGGTCTGAGTGCATTAAGAGATAAAGATGCTAATCCTGGACTCAAAACATTTTCTGTTATGGTTTGGAGTTATCACATACCTTAGGAGCACTGGCCCTTTAACCACTTAAAGCGCAGTGTTCTCCCCAGAATTTTTTTCCAGCTGGGTGGCATGGAAAAGTAGCCAGGTGGGGAGAGATGAAAGAATGCAGGGCGGTGCTTCTCTGCACATTTCTGCTTACAGCATAGGAGGAGGTGAGCCGATGACAGCTGGGTGCTCACCAAAACTAGCCGGGTGGAGCACCCGGCTAAAAGAGCCTGGGGAGAACACTGAAGCGGATCCAAACCGAACATTTTTTTTAACTCAAAATATTTAGTTGTACCACTGACACATACAAATATAAATAAACACTCCTTCAAGCCTATGAGCATTTCAATGCATGCTTTTCACCCTTCTCTTTTCATAAGTAGGGTTATACAGGTGGCAGCCATTAGTAATTCCTCCTTTGCCGGACACCTTCTACTCCACCAGTTTGCCGGATTCAGTCCCGGCAACATGAAAAGAAGGGAGGGGTTCCTCCAATAAATGTAAAATATGTTATATTTATTTGTCATCATGCAGCTGAAAAAAGGCTGCTATTTATTATTATAATTTAGAAAATAGATTTCATTTCTTAAAACCCCCTTAAAGGACTTACAAGCCCAAATAGGTAAAAAAAGAGAAGTACCTTAATCACTTTTAGATGCATGGAGGACGCCATCCGCGCCCTCCATGCAGTTCCGCCGGGTCCCCGCAGTGTGATAGCCCCCCGTGCCGCTCCCGGCCCCACGGACGGGGTCGGGCTCCCCTTCCTCTCCTAAGATGGCCGCCGGAGCTGGCCGCGCAGTCCGCATACACATTAGTGCGGCTGCGCAGCTCTAGGGCCTCCCCCCTCAATCCACGCTACTGTGCGTGGATCGGGGGGGAGGGCCCTAGAGCTGCGCAGCCGCACTAACGTGTATGCGGACTGCGCAACGCGGCCAGCTCCGGCGGCCATCTTAGGAGAGGAAGGGGAGCCCGACCCAGTCTGTGGGGTCGGGAGCGGCACGGGGGGCTATCACACTGCGGGGACCCGACGGAACTGCACGGAGGGCGCGGATGGCGTTCTCCGTGCATTTAAAAGTGATTAAGGTACTTCTCTTTTTTTACCTATTTGGGCTCGTAAATCCTTTAAAGAGAGCCTGAAGCGAGAATAAATCTCGCTTCAGACCTCATAGATAGCAGGGGCATGTGTGCCACTGCTAAAACGCCGCTATCCCGTGGCTTAACGGGGGTCCCTTACCCCCAAATCCCCTCCGTCCTCGCCGGGGATCTCTTCCGCATTGAGGCAGGGCTAACCGCCGCAGCCCTGCCTCACGCGCATCTATCAGACGCGTACCTCCCCCTCTCCCCCGCCCCTCTCAGTCTTCCTTCACTGAGAGGGGCGGGGGAGAGGCGGCGATGCACCGCTGATAGACGCGCTGAGAGGCAGGGCTGCAGCCGTTAGCCCTGCCTCCAGGAGGAGCAAAATCCAGGACCATGTTAGTCGTGGATTTTGCAAGGGGGGATTTGGGGGTGAAGGGACCCCCGTTTAGCCAAGGGATAGCGGCGTTTTAGCAGGGGCACACATGCCCCTGCTAACTATGAGCTCTAAAGCGAGATTTATTCTCGCTTCAGAGTCTCTTTAAGGACCAGACACTTTTTTTCCATTCAGACCACTGCAGCTTTAACGGTTTATTGCTCGGTCATACAACCTACTATCTAAATGAATTTTACCTCCTTTTCTTGTCACTAATACAGCTTTCTTTTGGTGCTATTTCATTGCTGCTGTGATTTTTACTTTTTATTATATTCATCAAAAAAGACATGAATTTTGTCCAAAAAATGATTTATTTTTTTTTAGCTTTCTGTGCTGACATTTTTCAAAAAGTAAAATTTCTATATACATTTATGTCTAAATTTATTGTGCTACATGTCTGATCAATAGACACTTATTGGATTTTTTTTTGTTTGGGTAAAAGTTATAGTGTTTACAAGCTATGGTGCAAAAAGGGAATTTCTCCAGTTTGAAGTCTGTGACTTTTCTGAGCACCTGTCATGTTTCATGAGGTGCTAGAATTCCAGGATAGTATAAACCCCCCAAATGACCCCATTTTGGAAAGAAGACATCCCAAAATATTCACTAAGTTCATAGAAGATTTTATCTTTTGTCACAAGTTAGCGGAAAATGACACTTTGTGACCCCAAAAAAATAAAATAAAAAGTTTCCATTTCTGCTAACTTGTGACAAAAAAAATGAAATCTGACACGGACTCACCATGCCCCTCTCAGAATACTTTGGGGTGTCTACTTTCCAAAATGGGGTCATTTGTGGGGTGTGTTTACTGTCCTGGCATTTTGGGGGTGCTAAATTGTAAGCACCCCTGTAAAGCCTAAAGGTGCTCATAGGACGTTGGGCCCCTTAGCGCACTTAGGCTGCAAAAAAGTTTCACACGTGGTATCGCCGTACTCAGGAGAAATAGTATAATGTGTTTTGGGGTGTATTTTTACACACACCCATGCTGGGTGGGAGAAATCTCTGTAAATGAGAATTTTTTGATTTTTTTTTCCCACCCAGCATGGGTATGTGTAAAAATACACCCCAAAACACATTATACTATTTCTCCTGAGTACGGCGATACCACGTGTGACACTTTTTTGCAGCCTAGGTGCGCTAAGGGGCCCAACGTCCTATGAGTACCTTTAGAATTTCACAGGTCGTTTTGAGGCATTTGATTTCTAGACTACTCCTCACCGTTTAGGGACCAATGCTAGGGCAGTATAGGAACCCCACAAGTGACACCCCAAGGTATTCCGTTAGGAGTATGGAGAGTTCATAGAAGATTTTTTTTTTGTCACAAGTTAGCGGAAATTGATTTTTACCGTTTTTTTTTTTGTTTTTTTTTCACAAAGTGTCATTTACCACTAACTTCTGACAAAAAATAAAATCTTCTATGAACTTATCATACACCTAACGGAATACCTTGGGGTGTCTTTCTAAAAAGGGGTCACTTTTGGGGTTCCTATACTGTCCTGGCATTTTAGGGGCCCAAAACCGTGAGGAGTAGTATGGAAACCAAATGCCTCAAAATGACTGTTCAGGAGTATAAGCATCCGCAAATTTTCCTGACAGGTGGTCTATGAGGGGACGAATTTTGTGAAAACGGTCATAAGCAGGGTGGCCTCTTAGAGGGCAGGTTGTATTGGCACTGAAGTGCAGGATGTTCTCAAATCGTGACCTGGACATGGCAGCAGAGAACATGGGCATGTGATGTATTGGGTGCGTAGACCAATAAGACCGCAATTCATTCTTTTTGACTAGACCCATGTTAAAGAGAATCTGTATTGTTAAAATCGCACAAAAGTAAACATACCAGTGCGTTAGGGGACATCTATTACCCTCTGTCACAATTTCACCGCTCCCCGCCGCATTAAAAGTAGTCAAAAACTGTTTTAAAAAGTTTGTTTATAAACAAACAAAATGGCCACCAAAACAGGAAGTAGGTTGATGTACAGCATGTCCACACATAGAAAATACATCCATACACAAGCAGGCTGTATACAGCCTTACTTCTGAATCTCAAAAGATCACTTGTGTGTGTTTACCTTCTGTCCCCAGCTTCTCTCATGCACTGAACATTACAGGCTTCCTGCAGACAGCTCTGCCTATGTTGTTAATTCCTTAGTATGTGACAGACCAGCTCCTTTCACAGCCTCCAGAGGAGGATTTTTATCCAGCTCTCTTCTATCACTGATAAGATAGCAGAGAAGCTGCTGGCTTATGTAAATAAAACACACACTGGAGTGTGCATAGAGGAACAGTTCAACACTGAAGAACTTGGCAGCCTTCCAGACACAGGCCGACAAGTCTGACAGGGGAAAGATACATTGATTTATTACAGAGATGGTTATAGTAGAAAGAGCTGCAGCAAGCCAGATCACATTAGAATAGGTTTAGGAACTTGTAGGATGGTAGAAAAAACGTAATTTTTGTTACAGAGTCACTTTAAGGAGAAGGCCCCAAAAAATGTTAAGTTTTGGAAACTTGGAGTGGTTTCTACCGAAAAGGCTGGGCATGGTAGCCTCTCGGATTGGCGGTAGTGTATTGTGTGGCATAACTGTTGGTCTCAGCCACAATTAAGTCATAGAGATCCACGGTGCAGAACAGATGAAAAAAAAGTCTAGGGCCAATCCTAGATTATCTGTCTCCACTTGGAGTCCAGACTGGGCGGTGAAAGGGGGCAGTACGGGTGCGGCGGAACCAGGGGATTGCCAATTGAGATTTGCCATCACCTCTGGGAGACTATGGGTAGTACGGGACCGTTTTGATGGTGGCTGCGACTCGGGTCTTAATTCACGTGCCACCGAACCAGTTTCTACTACCATGCTGGTGCTCGCCACTTCACCAGGGTCTATGGTAGTACTGGTGCTAGGTCCAGGAGATGCTACACTTCTGGTGCATCCCTCACCAAGAAAACTCGGATCAGCGCTAGCACCACTCTGCTGCCCTTGAGTCTGATCCTGCGGTCCAGTGACATGGGGTGTGGTACGCCTGGCTCTAGCTCTAGACTGCTAAATTTAGGGGGTATTCCTCTGAGACTACCCAGGAAAAAGAGCACCTACCTAGCAAAAGGGAGTACTTATGAAGTTGAAAGCTGTGGTCACTGAGTTGAAAGCTGTAGTCACTGAGTTTTGATAAAAAATAAAAATAAATAAAAACTGATCTTTACAGCGCCACAGTTATTGTCCAGTGTTTTTTGCAGTGATCAGAAAAAAAAAAATTCTGTCACTGCGGTGGGGCGGGTGAGGGTTTGGCCGGGTGATCAGAAGCCCGCAGGGGGCATATTAGGGCCTGATCTGATGGGTAGGTGTGCTAGGGGGTGACAGGAGGTGATTGATGAGTGTCTCAGGGGGTGATTAGAGGGGAGAATAGATGCAATCAATGCACTGGGGAGGTGATTGGAAGGGGGTCTGAGGGGGATCTGAGGGTTTGGCCGAGTGATCAGGAGCCCACACGGGGCAAATTAGGGCCTGATCTGATGGGTAGATGTGCTAGGGGGTGACAGGAGGTGATTGATGGGTGTCTCAGGGTGTGATTAGAGGGGGGAATAGATGCAAGCAATGCACTGGGGAGGCGATCTGAGGGTGTGGGCGGGTAATTGGATGCCCCCAAGGGGCAGATGAGGTTCTGGTATGATGGGTAGCAGTGACAGGTGGTGACAGGGGGTGATTGATGGGTGATCAGTGGGCGATTAGAGGGGAGAACAGATGTAAACAATGCACTTGGGAGGTGATCTGAGAGCGGGTCTGCGGGCGATCTGATGGTGTGGGCGGGAGATCAGGTGCCCGCAAGGGGCAGGTTAGGGTCTGATCTGATGGGTGGCAGTGAGAGGGGGTGATTGACAGGTGAAGGGAGAATAGATGTATCCAGTACACAAGGGGGGGGTGATCAGGAGCCCCCAGGGGGCAGTTTAGGAACTAATCTAAAAGTAAAATATAGCGTTGACAGATAGTGACAGGGGGTGATTGATGGGTGATTAGGGGGGGTGATTGGGTGCAAACAGTGGTCTGAGGGCATGATCAGGGGGGGTTTGAGGGGTGCTGTGGGCGATCAGGGGGCAGGATATGTGTGTGTGTGTGTGTGTGTGTGTGTGTGTGTGTGTGTGTGTGTGTGTGTGTGTGTGTGTGTGTGTGTGTGTGTGTGTGTGTGTGTGTGTGTGTGTGTGTGTGTGTGTGTGTGTGTGTGTGTGTGTGTGTGTGTGTGTGTGTGTGTGTGTGTGTGTGTTCACTAGAAGGGCTGCCTCCTGCCCTGGTGGTCCCTCAATCACTGGGACCACCAGGGGAAGAGGCAGCCTGTATAATACACTTTGTATACATTACAAAGTGTATTATACACTTTGTATGCGGCAGATTGGGGGTTAACAACCCGCCGGCGCTGCTAATTGGCCGGTGGGTTGATGTCGTGGGTGGGCGGAGCCTAATGCCGGTGGATGCGTGCGCATCCATGCGCGCGATCCCCGGTTAATTGGTCCCCCAGGTGCCGCCACCGATCGGCGTTACACGGCCCTGGGGGTGCCACTTTGCCACCGCCTATTGGTAGTGGGCAGTCGGCAAGTGGTTAATTGCCATCGGCTGGAAAAACAGTAGCATGCTGGGGGGAACTTTTTATCTATAATATATTCCTCCTCTTCCCTGTATTTCCCCTCCTTCTAATGACATAAGGCAGTGCACTTCCTAGTATAGACCTCAGTGGGAGTGTCTGAAGACTCTGGGAGGAGGGTGGGTAACAAATACATAATTAGCAAGATAGGTAGAGAAGATGCAGAGAGGCACACTTGTCCTGGTGATTATTTTGGGTGCATGACCTTGGATGCTAAGCGACATCCCAAGTAATAATTAGCAAGAGGGGAAAAAAAAAAAGTGAGGGAGGAAACAATATCAGGATTAGCTTCATTTAAAGCTAACAAAGATGGAAACGGCCTAGAATAGTATTCTCTGCTTCTCCTTTATAAAATTCACAGGAATCATAACGTGGACAGTGCAATGCATCTGTTATGTAAGTAGAACTAGTATTTATCTACGTATATATGTGTTTTTTATTTCTAGGTTAGCATGGGTGTCACTTTTTCTTCAAGCACCATACACATATTAAATGTTGCCTGTCAGGATCGAGTTTGATCCTTTCTTTGGTTGAATGTTCAGGGGGAGGAATGGAATATGGAGCTTCCAGGGTATGGAGAAGAAAAGTACAGTCAGGTATGGCTGTTGCTAAACATTTGGGGCTTGATTCACTAAACCGGGATAATATCATGACTGTTTTCGTGCGATCGCGAATTATCGCTTGCAATCACAAATTTTCACGTGAAAATAATATCGTTTTCATACAAAAAGCCACAATTGTGCTCGATAATTCACGATAATGCGCTAACGGCCGTGATATTATCACGGTTTAGTGAATCAAGCCCCTGGTGTGCTGGATTTTGATGCGATGTTGGGGAGACACCAGAACACCTGCTAGAAGTGAGAGGGAAATGAAGGCTGACATTTGTTTCCTTTTAAACAATGCAAATTACCTGGCTGGCCCTGCGGCTCTAATATTTATAACCATAGATCCTGAACAAGCATGCAGATCAGATGTTTCTGACTGAAGTCAGACTGGATCAGTCACATGCTTGTTTCAGGTGTGCAATTCAGACACCATTAATGCCAAAAGATTAGCAGGACTGCCAGGCAACTAGTACTGTTTAAACTGAAATAAATATGGCACCTTCTATAGCCAGTTCACATCAGGTTCCCTTTAAAAAAGGAACTCGAGTCGAGACCTATGTAATTTGCATTTTTTTCCCTTTTGAATACCAGTTGCCTGGCAGTGCTGCTGATTTTTCTGGTCAGTAGGGTCTAAAAAACACACCTGACACAAGCATGCAGCTAACCTTGTCAGATTTATCATAGACATCTGATCTGCATGCTTGTTCGGGATCTATGGCTTTAAGTATTAGATACAGAGGTTCAGTAGGACAGCCAGGCAATGAGCATTATTTACAAGGAAATAAACATGTTAGCCTCCGTATCCCTCGCACCTCAGGTTCCCATTCAAGCGGTATCGTCACCATAAAAATCAAATTTCAACAGCAACTGGTCTGAGTGTATTAAGTGATAAAGATGCTAATCCTGCATTCAAAACTTTCAAAAAATTGTCTGCTGTTATGATTTTGAGTTATCTGATACTTAAGGAGCACTGGCTCTTTAGTAGTCGGTGCCAAAGAATTGCATGCTGGGGGTTATTTTTATCTATAATATATTCCTCCTCTTCCCTTTATTTCCCTGTCTGCTGCTTATCTGAAACCTGATCCCTTACTCACTTGTGTTTACAAGCAAGGCTGAGGTGACTCAGTGATTGGAGGAGACAAGGAAAAAAGTAAAAGGCAGAAATGACATCATGAGTTAGCCTTTACTGTGGGCAAAAGACATGGCCCCCACCAGGAACAGAATTCTCGTCATTTACTATATAACATTCACTGAAATCAAAATGTGGACAGTATAATACATGTGTTATGTAAGTAGATCAAGTATTTATCTACTTCTATATGTGTTTTTTTTCCCTGGAATAGTATGGCTGATCCTACTGCTTTAAAGGGACTCCGAGCTCAGAAAAAAAAAGGAAAGTTGTACTCACCAGGGGCTTTCTCCAGCCCAGTGCTGGTCGGGAGGTCCCACGCCGGCGTCCTGGCTCCTCTCCTTCTCCCCGCTCCGGAATGGCTGGCAGGCCGCAGCCCGGGCGACACTCTCCCGAGTGTCGGGCTGCTTCTTCCACATATGACGCGGATTACGTCACAAGCCGGCCGCCTCGCGTCATCACGGCGGCCGGCGTGAAAGTACTGCGCATGCGCGCTTTGTTCGCGCATGCGCAGTACTTTCACGCCGGCCGCCGTGATGACGCGAGGCGGCCGGCGTGTGACGTAATCCGCGTCATATGCGGAAGAAGCAGCCCGACACTCGGGAGAGTGTCGCCCAGGCTGCGGCCTGCCAGCCATTCCGGAGCGGGGAAAAGGAGAGGAGCCAGGACGCCGGCGTGGGACCTCCCGACCAGCACTGGGCTGGAGAAAGCCCCTGGTGAGTACAACTTTCCTTTTTTTTCTGAGCTCGGAGTCCCTTTAAAGGGGAACTGAAGAGAGAGGTATATGGAGGCTGTCATGTTTATTTCCTTTTAGACAACACCAGTTGCCTGGCAGCCCTGCTGATCCTCTGCCTCTAATACTATTAGCCGTAGCCCCTGAACAAGCATGCAGCAGATCAGGTGTTTCAGTGGTTCAGACTTATAAGTCTGATCTGACAAGACTAGCTGCATGCTTGTTTCTGGTTTTCATCAGATACTACTGCAGAGAAATAGACCAGCAGGGCTGCCAGGCAACTGGTATTGATTAAAAGGAAATAAACATGACAGCCTCTATATACCTCTCTCTTCAGTTCCCCTTTAAGGGAACTTGTCCCCTAAAAGATAATTTTATTAAATAATACATGTAAATGATTTATGGATAGGAAAAATGTCTGGAATCATGTTACGGTTACCTTAATCCTGCACAGACAACTAAATTCTCCTCAGTTGGTACTGTGTCATAAATCACTTTGAGTGTGCTGCTCTCTCACTGTCTCTTCAGCACTAAAGATGTGAAATTTCACTTATTTGTTTTATTTTGCTCTACATTTACTGTAATTAGCAGTGACTGAATAAGATCCTTAAAGAGAGCAAAAAAAAAAAAAGGATTCAGAAGGCTCAGGAAAGCAGCCCTCGAGTGTATCGTTTCTGCTGCTAGTCTAATTTAGGGCGGAACAGTGCTTTTTAGTACTGCTAGATTTGGGCGCAGCCGGTGCAACCATAGGCTATAATAGGAATCACATCACACAGCGCTCAGTGAGTAACGTCGGCGCTGTCAAAAGACGGAGCCGAAGTTGCTTAAAAAACACAATAATGCGGCCTCCAGCAATCGCTGGAAGCCGAATTATATAATTCCCCCACTATCCATGGCGGCCTGGAGAGGGAATAGTAATTAACACGGCCGGGACTTGTGCAGAAGCAGGATCAGCCATATACCAGCTGTATCCTGCGCCCAAGTCTACCGGCGCTGGTTTCAAATGTATGCAGTTTAGGGGGCCCAACAGGAAATCTCACAGGGAATTTTTGCTAATGTGATTGGGTGGACAGCACCCTCTTGAACTGCTAAATTTCAGCTAGGTTGTAGTAAACTACACCCACATTATTCAGCCAATTACAACGCTTCCTGCTGAAGAGGATGCTGTGATTGTTTAACTGTTCCCAATGAGGTTTCCTGCTGGGTCTCCTAAACTAGACTATCGCCTTGTTTCCTTCCAGGCTTCCACATAGAATACACTTTGCTCTGCACAGTCTGTTCCACACCAAGTGCTGGAACTGTTGCCCGCGTTAAAAAGCCCCAATCATTTTGTACGACAACAATTGTGTGCGAGTACACACCTGTACCATTGCAGATGCTTCCTTACACTACAGATGAGCAAAACACATTGTTGCTATGGGTAGGTGAGGAGCAACAACAATCCGACAGAAGCAGCTTCCAGTAGCTAGGGTAAGGAGGAGAACAATGCACTCAGCCATTGTTAAAGAGACTCCGTAACAAAAATTGCATCTTGTTTTTATCATCCTACAAGTTCCAAAAGCTATTCTAATGTGTTCTGGCTTACTGCAGCACTTTCTACTAGCACAGTCTCTGTAATACATCAATGTATCTTTCCCCTGTCAGACTTGTCGGCCTGTGTCTGGAAGGCTGCCAAGTTCTTCAGTGTTGTGGTTCTGCTATGAACTCCCCCTCCCAGGCCCCTCTATGCACACTGCCTATGTATTATTTAGATTAGGGCAGCTTCTCTCTTATCTTTTACAAGCTGGATAAATCGTCCTCTGAGCTGGCTGGGCTTTCACATACTGAGGAATTGCAGACAAGGGCAAAGCTGTTTGCAGGATGAGCAGCCTGAAACTTCAGTGCATGAGAACTGCAGGGGGAAAGAAACACACAAATGATCTCTTGAGATTCAAAAGGAAGAGTGTATACAGTCTGCTTGTGCATGGATGTATTTTCTATGTGTGGACATACTGTACATCAACCTACTTCCTGTTTTGGTGGCCATTTTGTTTGTTTGTTTATAAACCAACTTTTTAAAACTGTTTTTAACCACTTTTAATGCGGCGAGGAGCTGCAAAATTGTGACAGAGGGTAAAAGGAGATGTCCCCTAACGCACTGGTATGTTTACTTTTGTGCGATTTTAACAATACAGATTCTCTTTAAAGGTCCATGTTAGGTTTTGAAACAGCCCAATGGGACACACTAATAATTCACTCCCAAATGTCATTAAAGTGGACTCAAATTAAAAATACAAGATTTCAGAAATAAAATCTATTTTCTAAATTTATAATAATAAATAGCAGCCTTTTTCAGCTTCATGATGACAAATATAAAATATTTTACATTTATTGGGAAGAACCCCTCCCTTCCTTTCATATTGCCAGGACTGAATCCGGCAAACTGGTGGAGTAGAAGGTGTCCGGCAAAGGAGGAATTACTAATGGCTGCCACCTGTATAACCCTAGTTATGCAAAGAGAAGGGTGAAAAGCATGCACTGAAATGCTCATAGGCTTGAAGGAGTGTTTATTTATCTTTGTATGTGTCAGAGTGGTGCAACTAAAGTTTTTTTATTAAAAAAAAATGTTTGGTTTGGGTGCGCTTTAACCTGTGCATAGTTCCAGTTTATTCTTGCCCCTGTGGATCAAATATCTGCAGGAAAGTCAAATTAAAAGCTCACCTAACCGAAAGTAACTGAGAGCCACCATGTCTATTGTAATAACAGCACCATATAGAAATTACAAAGTTCATCCTGAAAGACACTCTAATCAGCACAAATACTACATTTAAAAAAAACATAAACGTTGCATGTTATTATTCGCTGTTTTATTAATGCCTAGCCAAATATGTCCAAGTGATTTCTCGAACCTCTTGGGAGAGCTGTGCTATGCAGAGTTCATAGAGTTGTCATGAGGCAGACACATGTCACATCTGGTAGCCTTCACCCTCCACTAATGATTCATAAACGGCAACTTTCTTACCCGTGGCCGGTCCTTAGTGATGGGGTAAAATCTTCTGTTGAAGCTGTCCGCTATAAGCACTGCCTGCAACGGAGGAAGCTCTTCATCATTCCCCGTACCTCGCTTCCCCACCCGGGCAGCCATATCTGTCGCGCTTCTAGATAGCCGCCCCGGCCACCGTATGCACTGTCACTGAGCGCCCTCTACGGTGTCTCACAAGCACCAAACTCAGATGCGATGTTTCCATCGCGGAACTGAACACCGCCATCTTGCTACACCTCCGTCGAGAAAGCTAGATTAATCTTAATTTGTACATACTTTCGTACGTGATAAAAGGATCATTGTAATTATAAAAAATATTTTTTTTTTCGTTTTAGTACGAAAACTGCACTACGGTTTTCATACTAAAGCATTTTGTTATGTTTACTTTTATGTGGTATTTATTTCAGTTTTTTTAGAGCACTGACATTACAGAGCGCTGTATAGAGTATATTGTCTTGTCACTAACTGTCCCTCAGAGCGGCTCACAATCTAGTCCCTACCATAGTCATATGTCTATGTATTATGTGGCATGTGTCATAGTCTAGGGCCAAATTAGGGGGAAGTCAATTAACTTATCTTTATGTTTTTGGGATGGGGAACCAGAGTGCCCACAGGAACCCATGCAGACATTGGGAAAACTAACAAACTCCTTGCAGATGTTGATCTGGCTGGGATTCAAACACCAGATTTTTGTGGGTCCAACCTGGGGGGGGGGGGGGGGGGGGGGCGTGCGCGTCACAGCGAAAAATGGGCGTGGCCATGACATTGTATGGGCGGATCTAATGTAATGATGTAACAGCGAGGCATAAGAAAGCAGTGTTTACGCCATGATGTGGACAAACGATGGGTCATGGGTGTGCAGAAACTGTGTGATGCTAATAGTATACCGTAACCACAAAGCAGCAAACATAGCCATCTATGACCATTAAATAATAAATGCAGTAACAGTTACCACGGACACCAGAAACTAAATGCAATGGGCAACATGTCAGCACAAAATAAACGCAGTGCGGGCAACATGTCAGTATAAAATAAATGCAATGCAGGCAACATGTCAGTACAAAATAAACGCAATGCGGGCAAACATGTCAGTACAAAATAAACGCAATGCGGGCAACATGTCAGTACAAATAAACGCAATGCGGGCAAACATGTCAGTACAAAATAAACGCAATGCGGGCAACCATGTCAGTACAAAATAAACGCAATGCGGGCAACATGTCAGTACAAAATAAAAACGCAATGTGGGCAAACATGTCAGTACAAAATAAACGCAATGCGGGCAACATGTCAGTACAAAATAAACGCAATGCGGGCAAACATTTCACCAGAAAATTACTGCAATGCGGGCAAACATTTCACCAGAAAATGAACGCAATGCGGGCAAACATTTCCCCAGAAAAGAAACGCAATGCGGGCAAACATTTCCCCAGAAAAGAAACGCAATGCGGGCAAACATTTCACTAGAAAGTAAACGCAATGCGGGCAAACATTTCACCAGAAAAGAAACGCAATGCGGGCAAACATTTCACCAGAAAAGAAACGCAATGCGGGCAAACATTTCACCTGAAAAAGAAACGCAATGCGGGCAAACATTTCACCAGAAAAGAAACGCAATGCTGGCAAACATTTCACCAGAAAAGAAACGCAATGCGGGCAAACATTTTACCAGAAAAGAAACGCAATGCGGGCAAACATTTCACCAGAAAAGAAACGCAATGCGGGCAAACATTTCACCAGAAAAGAAACGCAATGCGGGCAAACATTTCACCTGGAAAAGAAACGCAATGCGGGCAAACATTTCACCTGGAAAAGAAACGCAATGCGGGCAAACATTTCACCTGGAAAAGAACCACAATGCGGGCAAACATTTCACCAGAAAAGAAACGCAATGCGGGCAAACATTTCACCTGGAAAAGAAACACAATGCGGGCAAACATTACACCAGAAAAGAAACGCAATGCGGGCAAACATTTCACCTGGAAAAGAAATGCAATGCGGGCAAACATTTCACCAGAAAAGAAACGCAATGCGGGCAAACATTTCACCTGAAAAAGAAACGCAATGCGGGCAAACATTTCACCTGGAAAAGAAACACATTGGGCTCTATTCTCAAAGAGCCAAAAGTACCGCAAAATTTTAGCGCTAAATTCCCGCCAGCGGTAAACTCCGCATTTTTTCAGCATTCACTAACATTTTCCGCATGTTTTCCGCATGCGGGAAAAAAGATGCGGAAACAGGCATTATTCATGCGGGAATCATGCGGTAAAAAGGTCGCATTAAAAAGTGTTTAAAAAAAAAAAGTTAAAGTCCACCAAGCACAGCCCTTAAGCCTCCACACTTCATTAAAGTCAATGGGATGCGGAATATATCACCTACTACTTGTAGGTGATAAAAATTCGGTAATTAACGAAGAAATGATGCGCCTGAACATCTTTGAGAATTGATCTTTTATTGCGGAAAATACCGACTTTTGCGGAAATTTTACCGCATGAATCCCGCACTTTTATCACACTTTTTCCGCATGCGGAAAAAACATGCGGAACATTTTGAGAATCCCAACTTGCCGGTATTTTGGGTGCAAACTTCCCGCATGTACTTTACCGCATGCGGAAACTCATTGAGAATAGAGCCCAATGCGGGCAAACATTACACCAGAAAAGAAACGCAATGCGGGCAAACATTTCACCTGGAAAAGAAATGCAATGCGGGCAAACATTTCACCAGAAAAGAAACGCAATGCGGGCAAACATTTCACCTGAAAAAGAAACGCAATGCGGGCAAACATTTCACCAGAAAAGAAACGCAATGCGGGCAAACATTTCACCTGAAAAAGAAACGCAATGCGGGCAAATATTTCACCTGAAAAAGAAACGCAATGCGGGCAAACATTTCACCTGAAAAAGAAATGCAATGCGGGCAAACATTTCACCAGAAAAGAAACGCAATGCGAGCAAACATTTCACCAGAAAAGAAACGCAATGCAGGCAAACATTTTACCAGAAAAGAAACGCAATGCGGGCAAACATTTCACTAGAAAGTAAACGCAATGCGGGCAAACATTTCACCAGAAAAGAAACGCAATGCGGGCAAACATTTCACCAGAAAAGAAACGCAATGCGAGCAAACATTTCACCTGAAAAAGAAACGCAATGCGGGCAAACATTTCACCAGAAAAGAAACGCAATGCTGGCAAACATTTCACCAGAAAAGAAACGCAATGCGGGCAAACATTTTACCAGAAAAGAAACGCAATGCAAGCAAACATTTCACCAGAAAAGAAACGCAATGCGGGCAAACATTTCACCAGAAAAGAAACGCAATGCGGGCAAACATTTCACCAGAAAAGAAACGCAATGCGGGCAAACATTTCACCTGGAAAAGAAACGCAATGCGGGCAAACATTTCACCTGGAAAAGAAACGCAATGCGGGCAAACATTTCACCTGGAAAAGAAACACAATGCGGGCAAACATTTCACCAGAAAAGAAACGCAATGCGGGCAAACATTTCACCTGGAAAAGAAACACAATGCGGGCAAACATTACACCAGAAAAGAAACGCAATGCGGGCAAACATTTCACCTGGAAAAGAAATGCAATGCGGGCAAACATTTCACCAGAAAAGAAACGCAATGCGGGCAAACATTTCACCTGAAAAAGAAACGCAATGCGGGCAAACATTTCACCTGGAAAAGAAACACAATGCGGGCAAACATTACACCAGAAAAGAAACGCAATGCGGGCAAACATTTCACCTGGAAAAGAAATGCAATGCGGGCAAACATTTCACCAGAAAAGAAACGCAATGCGGGCAAACATTTCACCTGAAAAAGAAACGCAATGCGGGCAAATATTTCACCTGAAAAAGAAACGCAATGCGGGCAAACATTTCACCTGAAAAAGAAATGCAATGCGGGCAAACATTTCACCAGAAAAGAAACGCAATGCGAGCAAACATTTCACCAGAAAAGAAACGCAATGCAGGCAAACATTTTACCAGAAAAGAAACGCAATGCGGGCAAACATTTCACCAGAAAAGAAACGCAATGCGGGCAAACATTTCACCAGAAAAGAAACGCAATGCGGGCAAACATTTCACCAGAAAAGAAACGCAATGCGGGCAAACATTTCACCAGAAAAGAAACGCAATGCGGGCAAACATTTCACCAGAAAAGAAACGCAATGCGGGCAAACATTTCACCAGAAAAGAAACGCAATGCGGGCAAACATTTCACCTGGAAAAGAAACGCAATGCGGGCAAACATTTTACCTGGAAAAGAAACGCAATGCGGGCAAACATTTCACCTGGAAAAGAAACGCAATGCGGGCAAACATTTTACCTGGAAAAGAAACGCAATGCGGGCAAACATTTCACCTGCAAAAGAAACACAATGCGGGCAAATATTTTTACCAGAAAAGAAACGCAATGCTGGCAAACATTTCCCCTGGAAAAGAAGCACAATGGCCTCGATTCATAAAGCATTCCCGCATTCGGAAATGCAGAAAACCGCTCACTTTACCGACCACACAGCAAAATATGTATTCATAAAGGCTTTTTCCGCATGAAAAGCCGACATTCGCGAGCAGAGTGATCAATCACCGCCTTGCGCGGTGATTATCATAGCAAAAGTAACAAATGTCAATTCATAAAGATTAGAGGTAACGGTATGCGGACGGGTATTACCGCTACCTCTGATGTGGCGAGAAGCGTGCGGAATACAGTGCAGTGAATGGGACAGACCTCCCAAGCAGCTGCAGAGAGAACACCGCACGGAGGGATTCCGCCTGCTTCTCCTGTTTCCGCATGTCTCCCGACAGCCTAACGCCTGCCTACAGCGGAATATCTCCGCACGCCTGTCACAAGTAGCAAAATTTTTATGAATTACCACCCTGAAGGCGGAAATACCGACAGCGGTGTTTCCCCGCTCGACGTTACCTTCCCGACAGCACTTTTATGAATCGAGGCCAATGCGGGCAAACATTACACCTGGAAAAGAAAGCATTTACTCACCTGGCATAAGTCTCCCGCCTCTGGCGCGCTGCTCCTGGGACCATCTTGCTGCTGATCTTCTCTCCCGCGCTGACAGGGCTACGGCAAGATGGCGCCCGAAGCCCTGTACTGGAGACACAAATAGTCTCCAGTACAGGGCTCCGGCAGCCATCTTGCCGTAGCCCTGCTCGCCTGCCGGTGTCGGAACAGACAATGGAAGAGGAGGCTGGAGCGGGGCTGCAGGTAATGAACTGGCACGGCTTCTATAGACGCCGCTGCCAGTTCATGAGGAGAGAGTGGCCAGAGTCCCGAGGCCGGGACATCTCGCTGCTGAAAGCGGGACGTTTCCCGGGACCTCATGCTGCCTGGGACAGCGGACCCCGAATCCGGGACACGTCCCGGGTAATCCGGGACGTATGGTCACTCTAAACCCCACACTGCAAGGCAAGAGCGCTAACCACTACAACACCATGGTATTATAGTATTATCAGTATACACCTATAAACGACGTATACAGCTTCCTCAGCATTTTAAAATAATAGCCAAATCACCTGTCTGTTGCCCCGATTTTCCTTGATTTTTTTTCTTGTCAGGAAATGAGTTAGTTCACACAGTGGTGTAGCAATAGGGGATGCAGAAGTTGTGACCACACCGGGGCCCCTGGCCTGGACAAGAGGGGCCCTTCTTCATCCATCTTATTAGCGTTGCATTGGTGCTATGCTGGTAATGAATACCTCTATATGTGCATTGAATACAACCCGAGGTGGGTTCTAAAAATCCTAATTGCACACAGATGCTGGGTCTGCATATAATACCCAGCCTCTGTTGCTATACAGGCCCCCCTGCGCTCTGCTGTGACCCCATAAATCATGTGTCGTGCTAAGCGTTACGCAGCGTGTCGATAGCCGGCTGTTTATGTCTATACTGTCAGTCTCGCGGCTCCCCCGCCTCCTCTATGTCGCCGCTCCTCGCCTGCGTCCCTTCTCTCCAGTCAGCGGGGAGGGAAGGGATGCGGGCGGGGAGCGGCGACATAGAGGAGGCGGGGGAGCCGCGAGACTGACAGTACAGACATAAACAGCCGGCTATCGACACGCTGCGTGACGCTTAGCGCAGCGTACAATTTATGGGGTCACAGCAGAGAGCAGGGGGGCCTGTGGGGGGACTGTATAGCAACAGAGGCTGGGTATTATATGCAGACCCAGCATCTGTGTGCAATTAGGATTTTTAGAACCCACCTCGGGTTCTCTTTAACCCATTCAGGTTCCGTCGTTTTCACTTGAGAAATGTTCACCTCCCATTCATTAGCCTATAACTTCATCACTACTTATCACAATGAACTGATCTATATCTTGTTTTTTCCGCCACCAATTAGGCTTTCTTTGGGGGGTACATTTTGCTAAGAGCCACTTTACTGTAAATGCATTTTAACAGGAAGAATAAGAAAAAAACGGAAAAAAATCATTATTTCTCAGTTTTCAGCCATTATAGTTTTAAAATAATACATGCCTCCATAATTAAAACTCACGTTTTGTATTTGCCCATATGTCCCGGTTATTACACCATTAAAATTATGTCCCTATCACAATGTATGGCGACAATATTTTATTTGGAAATAAAGGTGCATTTTTTCCGTTTTGCATCCATCACTATTAACAAGTTTAAAATAAAAAAAATATAGAAATATTTCATCTTTACATTGATATTTAAAAAGTTTAGACCCTTAGGTAAATATTTACATGTTTGGTTTTTTTTATTGTAATGTTTTTTTTTTTATATTAAACATTTTATTTGGGTATTTTTGGTAGGGTGGGATGTAAAGTATAGTTTTAAAATGTAATTGTGTGTTATGTTTAACTTTTTTTTAATTTTAGTTGTAGTTTTACTTTTTGGCCACAAGATGAGTTTGTTTACATGACGTCACTCTAAGCGTAACTCACGCTTAGAGTGACTCATCGGGAAGGGAACGGCCAGAAAAGGCGCAGCTTCCGAGAGAAGCTGTCGCTTTTTCAGCGGGGGAGAGGAATCAGTGATCGGGCACCATAGCCCGATACATTGATTCCTTGGCTACCGAATCCGCAGCCGGGAGTGCGCGTGCACGCGCGCGATCGGCCGCGGGAGTGCGCAGTAGCGCGCATGGTTCCTGGACGTAGTTTCTACGTCCAGGAACCAAAATAGGTTAACAAACTGTTTCCTTACTCTGATTACACCTCTCTGATACTGCAGCTGTCTTAATCTGTTTTGGGGCTCCATATCAATAGAGTGCAGATTTAACACTTTGGGTATGATCCAGCTGCCACCACTAGCATCAAAGTGTACCGGAGATAAATGACACAGGGGCGTATCTAGAAATCACTGGCCCCCCCCCCCCCCCCCCCCTGCAAAACTTTGGATGTGTCGCTCCCCTGCCATCCTCTTCCACCTCCTGGATCCTTCGTTATAGCTCCTGGAAACTTCGGCTAGTTGGCGCAGGCGCAGTGCTCCTTTGTCGCGGTCCCACAGCCAGGAATGTTCTGCGCTGGCGCAGTAAACCCCGACTCCCGAAGTTACCGGAGCTATAACGGAGGATCCAGGAGGTGGAAGAGGACAGTGGGGGAGCAATCAGGCCGAAGGAGGCTGGAGGAAGTCCAATGTATATATGAATCTTTTTTTTTTCAATTCACCTCAGGTTTTCTTTAACCTTTTCCGGACCGCCTATATGAGATCCTACGCCGCACTTACTTGTGGCTGTTCTAGCTTGATGAGGCGTAGGATCTACGCCGCCCGCCATTACAGCTCCCTGACACGATCATGCACACATGAGAGGGGAGATTAAGCTGTCGTCTGACAGCTGACATCTCCCCTCAGTGATCAGCAACCATCACGTGCTGATCACGTGATCACTGCGTGATCACTATGATCGCCCGGAGGATCGTAGTGATCACCAGTTACGGCTGCAGTGTAGGGGGGGAAAGGAGGATCCACTCACCTCCCTGCTGTTCCGGCGACGAGCAGCGCTCCCCATCCAGCTTCTCTGCTCCCTCTAACGTCAGCGCCGGGTCCTGGCTTGATGACGCCATCAAGCCGCGACCCGGAACTGAGCGGCAATAGGAGCAGAGATGCCGGCCGGAGCAGAGGAGTCCACAACAGCTCATCGCCGGAGCCTGGAAGGCGAGGGAAGGCTGCTGCGCACAGGGGGGACACCTGGCCACCATGGGGACACACAGCCCAGCACACAGAACTGGGGATCCGGCTGCTTGACCCCCCAAACGCGCCTCCCCCATGCAAAAACGCCTGGTGCTTAAGGGGGGTTAGGCGGCCGGTCCCCAAATGATTAAACTTGTTCAAACCCTAGCTGTTTTGCTGCAGTGCAAAACCGCAACAAAATGCAAGTAATGCTTTCCGATGGGCCTGCTACATTTTTAGGAAACCTCTCCAATTTGTCTGTAAAATTACAAAAAAAGATACAGGCAGGGATCGCACTTGAGTCTGCAGAAAACTGTTGCATTTTTTTACAAACATTTTTTTTGCAGTCTCGGCACACTTAGCTGACAGTTGCGGACTGTCGGCAATAGGGAATTACACAGAGGCAATATTTTTTCCCTGCAGCAGTAAAAAGTTCATTGCACTATTGTGTCTGCAAATCTCAATATAAAATCATTACATGCATTTTTGCATTGTAGATAAACACATGCGAATCCCCAAGTCTGACCCTGCCACAACCTGCACTGTGACCTCTTCTTCTAGGGGTCAGGGCTATGGACGGAAGCTGGCAATACGAACACCTGGTAAATATAAATATCTTTATTTAAATTTACAATTGCTCCCCCCCCCCCCTCCCAAATCGCTGCAAAATCGGTTTTCAAAGCAATTTTGCAGTGCTTCTATATACAGCATTGAGCACTCAAAATGCTGCATGTCCTGCGATTGCGATAACCTATAATCGCAATCGCACTAGTGGGTTCCCCATCAGCCACTTTCATTGGCAAAGTGTTTTTGGGAATTGTCGCCGATCCCAAAACACTGCCAAAAATACCCTTGTGGATCCCAGCCTTCACACAGACAAATATATTTTTCATGAGTTTTATGAAAAAATAGTCCCTAGATTGCACAGATTTCTACAGATACTGCCCTATTTCCCCCTTCCGTCCAAACATTTCCAAATTTCCATAATTAGCTAACTACTAAGATGGTCAATAACATAGAAATGTTTCAGAGCCATTCATTTTATGCAAATTGTGGCATATATTTGCACAATTTACATCAACTCACAATTATTTCTATCTTATTGTCCATCTACTAAAGTCTTGCACACATTCTAGATGGTTCTTGGCCATGGTGGGTGGTTAAACCCCCTTTATGCAATGACGAGGAATGAGCGGAGGCTGAGTGCATGCTAAGGGCATTGTTCTGCACCATCAGCCCTCCGCCAGGCACGTGCAGAGGGGGGTGCTCTGGGTGCCCAGGCACCCCCCCCCCTTTTTAAAATCTTCAAAAAAGGCCCCTCTCGCCGTGCAAAATAAGCTCCGCCCCTGACCGTGATAAGCCCCGCCCACCCGAGGGAAGCTCCACCTGGGACACTTTCAAGTGAAGAGGCCCAGACAGGAATCCTAGTGTGGCATACTGACCTCTCCCTTCACCTAGGACCCATACTGACTTCTACCTCCCCCAGCACCCATAGTTACCTCTCCCTCCACCTAGTACCCACAGTGACCACTCCCTTCCCTAGCACCCACAGTGACCTCTCCATCCACATAGCACCCACAGTGACTTCTTCCTCCACCTAGGACCCATACTGACCTCTCCCTCCCCAGTACCCACAGTGACAAATCCCTCCACCTAGTACCTACAGTGACCCCTCCCTCCACCTAGCACCCACAGTGACCTCTCCCTTACCCAGCACCCACAGTGACCTTTCCCTCCATCTAGCACCCACAGTGACCTCTCCCTCCACCTAGCACCCACAGTGACCTCTCCCTCCCCCAGCACCCACAGTGACCTCTCCCTCCACCTAGCACCCACAGTGACCTCCCCCTCCCCAACTCTAGCTGTGATCCTGCCTACCTCAGCACCCACACTCACCTATCCCTCCCCCAGCACCCACAGTGATCTTTCCCTCCCCAGTGGCTACCATCCTGTCCCCTGCAGCACCCACAGGGACCTCCCATCCCAAAAGCAGCACCTACAGTGACCTCTCCCATTGCCAGCGCCCACAGTGGCCTCTCCCAACACCCAGCATCCACTCCCTCCTCCAGTAACCACACTGACTTCTCTCAGCACCCACAGTGACCTTCCTTTCCTCCAGCACCCATACTGAGCTCTTCCTTCCACAGCACCCACAGTGACCTACCCTTCCCCCAGCATCCACACTGACCTCTACCTCCCTTAGCAGCAACTATGCCATTCATAACAGCACCCATAGTGACCTCCGCTTCCTCCAGCACCCATAATGACCTATACCTCCCCCAAGACCCAGAGTGACCTCCCCCAAAGGACCCACAGTGACCTCACTTTCCTCCAGCACCCATACTGACCTCTACCTTCCACAGCACCCACAGTTACTTCTCTCCCCCCCCCCCCAGCACCCACAGTGACCTACCCTTCCCCCAGCACCCACACTGACCTCTACCTTCCACAGCAACCACACTGACCTCTACCTCCCCTAGCAGCAACTATGCCATTCATAGCAGTACCCACAGTGATCTCCCACCCCCTGCTCCCACAACAATCCCACCAATATTCAGCACCCACATTACACTGAACCAGTAACCCCCACTATAGCAAACACCCAGTGCTTGCATCAAGCACCTTGCACCCAATACTCACTTGCGGCCTCAATATGGCACTTAGTACTTGCATCAAACAGCCACATGACACCCAGTACCTGCACCATTCACCCTATAGCTGCCACCCAGTACTCACACCCACATGACACAGTACTTGCACCCAGCCCCAACATGGCACTCACTACTTACACCTGCACACACAGCCTCCCCATGGCACCCACTATCTGCACTCACATAACCAGTACTAGCACCCGAAAGACCTGCACTCGGAACCCACATAACACACAATGCCCACCCATAGCTAGCACCCAGTGCAGGCATGGCACCAAGTATTCACACCTATGTGATACCCAGTACCTGCACCCAACACCCACATGCTTCATCTGCAGTAGTTCCAGTTGCACTAAGCCTCCACTTGGTGCCCAGTACAAACACCAAGCACTCACATATGAGATCCAGTACTTGCACCCAGAACTCACAAGGGACTGAGTACCTGCAATCAACACCTACATGATGGTTGATACACACCCATACTGCCAAAATCTATATGACACCCTGTGCCAGCAACCAACAGCCACATGGCACCCAGCATCTGCCTTTAGCACCCACATGACAACAAATACCCCACTAGCCAGCACCCATCACCCATATGTCACCATGTACTCACTCCCAGTACCCACTTGGCACTCAGTATTTGCACCTAAGACCCACATACCCCCATAATCAACACCCACATGGCACAGTACTCGCAACGTCACCAAGTTCCAAAGCCATTTTATGCACCTAGTACCCGTCCATGGCCAGCACCCAAATAGTGCCCAGCACCCATCCTTGGTCCAAAACCATATGAGACTCAGTAATCTCCCATGGCACACATCCAGACTTCTTTATGCTTTCTGGAGAGGGGGTATTATATACACATTACCCGGCTACTTTTTCATGCCACCCAGCTGGGGAAAAAATCTGGGGAGAACACTGCACAATTTATCACAATTTATTGATTTCAAATTTGAGCACCACCCCCTTGAGGATCCTCTGCACGGCCCTGCCTCTTCCTGCAGCACCCACACTGACCTCTACTTTTCCCATCAGCCACCCCTTCCCCTCATAGCTGGCACCCAGTACTCACACTCACATGACACCAAGTATCTACACCCAGGCCTAACATTGCACCCAGTACTCACACTTGCACACAGCTTCTACATGGCCCCCACTAACTGCACCAAGCACCCACTTAACCCGTACCCACACCCAAATTACCTGCATTCAAAACCCATGTGATGCCCAAAGCCCACCCATAGCCAGCACCTAGCATGGTGCCAAGTATTCGCACCCATGTCACATCCAGTACATGCAATCAGCACCCACATGACATCCAGTACATGCACCCAGATTTTACATGGCACTAAGTACTTAAAATCAACACCCGCATGACACTCGATACCCAACCATAGCCAGAGCCCACATGAAACTCAGCACTTACACCCAGAACTCACATGGCACTAAGTACTTGCAATCAACACCCGCATGACACTCGATACCCAACCATAGCCAGAACCCACATGAAACTCAGCACTTACACCCAGAACCTACATGGCATCCAGCATCTGCATTCAGCACCCACATGACAGCCAGTACCCCCCCCCCAGCCAGAAACGAGGAGGGGGGGGACATGCGAGGGAAGGCGTGTTACCAGGCCCCTTTTTTAAATTTAAGCACCCCCCACTTAAGGACCCTCTGCACGGCGCTGCCCTCCGCCCCACTCTATAGAAACAGACCATGTCACTAGCCTAACCTGTGTACATACTTTAACTGCCTGCTTGTTCATCTCCAGTAGGGATCGTCAGTGAGATGCAAATAATTCTCAGCTGATGTAGAATTATTGTGCATCATCTTTAGAAGTATCTTCCTTCTGGGACAACAGCCATGCAGACCAATTTGATGCAGTATGCAGTTTGTAGACTGCGCATTGACAGGCTTACCCCCTACCCCTTCAACCTCTGCAGCAATGCTGCCAGGACTCAAACGTTTATTTCCAAAAGACAACCTCTGGACGTGATGCAGAGCATGTGCACTAAACTTCTTTGGTCGAGTCCCGTTCTGAGTTGATTCTGACTTGTTAGACCGCTGTATGGTCTTGGCCACCATGCTGCAGCTCAGTTTCAGGGTGTTGACAATCTTCTCATAACCTAGGCCATCTTTATGAAGAGCAACAATTCGTTTCTTAAGATCTTCAGAGAGTTCTCTGCCATAAAGTGCAGTGTTGAACTTCCAATTAAACACACCTGCTCCTCATTCACACCTAAGACCTTGTAAAACAACTAACATGAACTCTGGGAAGATAACCATCTACAGTAATTGGGCAGAATTTTGACATTCTTTACTTAGATATGTACTCACTTTTGATGCTAGCGATTTAGACATGAATGACTGTGTGTTTTGTTATTTTGATGGGACAGAACATTTACAATGTTATACAAGCTATACAAGCTGACTACATTGTACCAAAGTGTCATATCTTCAGTGTTGTCCCATGAACAGATAAAATAAAATATTTACAAAGGTGAGAGGTGTATTCCCTTTTCTGGGATGCTGTATACATTTTGACCCATGAGGAATATGTCTCCCCAAAATAGGGTCTTTCTTCAATATTCCCCAATGCTACCTACAGATTTGCTCCACCTGTCTGTAGTGTCTTTTATAGCCTGTCTGTCATGAAATGGAACTGTTTACTGTGCCTAGATAAAATTACCACATTTTCTCTCTCATGCCCCTTTTCAGCAAATCTTTCAGCCAACATTTTTAACTGTACCTGGTAATCATCAATATGAGTACAGGTCCTTCTTAAACATGAACATGACTGCACCTAGCCTAGTGCATCGACATTGCTTGTATTTCTGTGTGGATTTTTTTTTACCTGGAAATAAAGGGTATTTCTTTATGCTATTGGAGGCTTCTGTTTATCTTTTGGAGGTGTGACGGCAGTTACCAGGAGACATGGAAGAGGCGCAGCTAGAACTTATATGGAATTTGAGGTGATAAGAAACTTGTAGCGTGTGAGCTTCTTATCACCTGACATTTTCTTCAAAATCAATTGCCAGCTTTACTTGAGTGATGTCAGAGTGGAAAGAGCATAACTCAGGCGAATAGTAGCTATTTGTCATACAGGAGTGATGCTCCTGTATGCCAAGTGATAGGGAGTGAAATATCTGTGCTGTCCTTCAGCACCACTGCACTGCTGATCCCCAGGGAGATTTGTGCGAGAGAAGGGCAGCAGCGATGGTCACAGCAGGTCCAGCGAGGCAGTGCAAAGTGACGGTGCCAGGAGAGCTTGGCATGCAGTGGCGTGCCTTGGATGAGCCCTGGGGAGCCTGGGGCTGAAGTGATGCAGTCAAAGAAGATTCTTCAATCAAGATATATATAGATGAAAAATGAAGCAAGAAGTAAAAGAAGGAAAAAGAAGTGACAGAGGAAAAACAGAAGAATACTGAAGAACAATTTTTTTAACCTAATAACGTTTATTATTCTATTTTTTAACATTAAATAGGTATAGGGTCAAAAGTGACTCTCTATACCTATTTACCTAGAAGGAGCCGGTCATCTGGGTGTCCCCTTATTAACCACTTAACATCCTACCTAAAGTATATTCACGTCATTGCAAGTGGCTCCTGAAAGCCACACGACGTTAATATAAGTTGCCCTCTTTAAATGAGCACAGCGCGCCTGGGCTCATCAACCCCTCCCTTTAACTACACTATTGAGGGATCCCCTCCCAGGTGTCCAATCCCCCCCCCTTCCATGCTGCAATCGGGCAGCATGGAGGATTATGTAGTAAGTAGAACTCTCACCTAATCTTGTTACTGCGGCGGCGATCGGGCTCCCCTCTATTTAGTACCACTGACAGCCATTAAGCCGGGACCCGATCCATTCGGCATAATGAGGCTGACAGTGGTACTGAATGGATGGGAGCCCGATCGACCGCCGCAGGAACAAGAATAGGTGAGAGAGTTCTCTTTACAATGCTTCCCTGTACATCTCTGCAGTGAAAGGGGGGGGGAGGGGGAGCAAGACCACCTAGCGATCTACTGGGGGGGGGGGGGGCGGGGAGCAGCAGCACACACACTGGCTATCCATGATGGGGAGGGAGATAACGGGGCACAGACCTGGCTATCCATGGGGGCTGGGGGGCTAAGGAGCCACATCTAGCCAACTTTGGGGGGATAAAGAGGCACATCTGGCTGGGAGGGGTACAAAGGCACATCTGGCTAGCTGGGGGGGTGGGGGAGTTACAGGAGCACATCTGACCAACTATGGGGGAGGGGGCAATATGTAGAAGCACATATGGCTAACTGGGGGCGGGGGGAAATAATACAGAGGGGGGGGGGGGAAGATTGGACAAAAATGAAAAAATGCAACTTTATTTCCAAATAATTTATTGTCGACATACATTGTACTAGGATCGTAATTTTGTAATGACCAGGACAAATGTGCAAATAAAATGTGTGTGTAATAAATATCACTAGGGCAGCTGCGGCGAACGGTGCCGCCGCCACAGCTGCCTCTGCCTCTCGGTCCAGTCACACTCCCGTACCTCGGGCGTCTAGCTCGCAGAGGACGGATCTTTCTGTTTTTCGTCATGTCGGCCTAGCGTGTGCGTGCACTCAGTGGGGCGACCTCTATGCCGCGAGGAGGCGCGTCACCTGACCCACGGGTCGCGTGTCGTCATAGGACGCGACCGCCGCTCGGGATTGGCTGGGCTCAGACCTTAGACTAGTATCCGGTGTGCTTTGATCTGGGAGGAAACGAGGGATTTCACACAAGACTAGGATTATTATTATTACTGTATATTTGATACTCTGTGTATGACTCTGGCTATCTCTGACTCTGGTCTTGCTTATTGATTCTGTACCTCTGCCCATCTGATCTAGTTGCTGAAACACTGCCTGAATACTTACTACTCTCTTGCTTACTGATTCGGTACTGTATCTGTCTCTCAGTTGCCGAACCCAGCCTGTCTGACCTCTCTACTCACCAGTGGGCCCTTGCCACTGGTGAGGTGTTCCAACAGTTCCCACTAGCTCCTCTGGTGAGGTTCTGCCAAACTAGTCAGTTACTGTGTTCTAACAGTACCCACCAGCTCCTCTGGTGAGGTTCTGCCAAACTAGTCAGTAACTGTGTTCTAATAGTACTCACCAGCTCCTCTGGTGAGGTTCTGCCAAACTAGTCAGTTAATGTGTTCTAACAGTGCCCACCAGCTCCTCTGGTGAAGTTCTGCCTAACTAGTCAAGTAACTGTGTTCTATAGTACCCACCAGCTCCTCTGGTGAGGTTCTATCTATCCGATACTGTGTTCTAATAGTGCCCACCAGCTCCTCTGGTGAGGCCTAATTATTGTACTCTTTTACTGTTGCACCAAGCACTATACACTATTGCATTATCCTGTTAGCTATACTTGCATTATTGGTGATTCTGCAGATCACCATATAATTAGGTATAGTGTCTGTATTATTGGTGATTCTGCAGATCACACATAATCAGACATCTGTGTTGCTACACCGATCTTTACAGTGTGGGTTTAATTTACAGTAGCACCTTTTATTTTTAAAATATAATGGCTGAAAACAGAGAAATTGTCTTTTTTTTTCATTTTTTACTGCTTATTACCTTTAAATTACATACAAAATAATATATTTCTTAGAAAAAAGTACCACCCAAAGAAAGCATAATTGGTGGCGAAAAAAACAAGGTATAGCTCATTTATGTGTGATATGTAGTGATAAAGTTATTGCCTAATGAATGGGGGGAGTGTGAAATGTAGAAAATTGCTCTGGTTTTTAAGGGGGAAAACCCCAGGGTAGGAAAGTGGTTAAAGGGAGCTCCTAGATTCCAATATAAGTCCCCTGGCACCTATCCACCCCACCTCCTCTAGGGCTCAAAAGGTGGGAAAGAGACCTTTGTTCATGATATGGACAAGGGATCTATAGAAGAGGGCGAGGTTTTGTCTCCACTCTCTTAGAGAACCCCACCCCATATCATGTACTATGTGGGCTGGTATGGTTAGTATGGCAGAGCACAAAAACACAGTTTCACTCAAGTCCTGTATAGAAGAAACAATGTTAAACAATTTCTTTGTAGAACACGCCTTTTCTGTTTTTTTAGAGTTCAGACCATGAACCTACCCATCACACTGTGTTTAAAGAATTCAGTCAGGCAGTTGAGGAGACCTGACAATGTACCCAGGGTAGTCAGGCAAATGACTAGGGAGATAGTTTGGAAAATATAAAGAAAAACTCTCCCCAGCTAGGAACTTCTGAAGGACGGAAACAAATGAAATGTATACATTGTAAATGTTAATCTTTTTTATTAATTAATCCAATAAAACAGTATTCTGCTTTACTTGATTATATGAATTTGGTTGTTGTTGTTGTTTTTTTCCAATTAGTAATAATTGGATCCCTTACATTTATCCAGACTTTTCACAACTAATTGGCATAATGTGATAATGAGTGCATTAGCACATTGTATCAAAGTGTTAGGCCAAGGGCCTAGTGCAGTCCCTGTACTCACACCTTGTTAGGACACCGATGTACTGTGCTAAAGCATACTCTCTGGGAGGGTACAAGACACTTCAATGTAGCACAGCTGATACCTCATGGTTGCAGTCTCTTAATCCCAATAGACTCATCCTCCTCAATAGATACAGAGTACATGAAACTGAGTTCTTGCTTTAAAGGATACCCGATGTGACATGAATAGATAGACATGGTTATGTATTGTACAGTGCCTGGCACAAATAACTATGCTGTGTTCCTTTTTTTTCTTTCTCTGCCTGAAATAGTTAAATATCAGGTATGTAAGTGGCTGACTCAGTCCTGACTCAGACAGGAAGTGACTACATTGTGACTCTCACTGATAAGAAATTCTAACTATAAAACACTTTACTAGCAGAAAATGGCTTCTGAGAGCAGGAAAGAGATAAAAAAAGGTAAACAGTTCATAGATTTTAGCTCTGGCATACTTCAATTAATGTGTCATTGAGGAAACACAATAAAACTGTTAAAACGTAAAAAGTAGATTTAAACATAAAATAAACCTGTGGAATATCTTACAAAGTCATTTTAGGAGAAGGAAGATAGATACAATTGTTTATTTCATTAGTTTATTTTCGCCTCGGGTGTCCTTCAAGTGACAAAATACAATTTTTGCTTGCAGATCAGGTTTAATATTTTGGTGTCATGAGATGCAAAAATAACCAGATAGAAATATTGAACATGTTTAAAAAAAATCTACATAACAGAAAACATCTATATATATAATAGACCAAGTGCCTCAACCTTCAAACAAGAAGAAGAAGTACTTTGCATGAGAAAATTTATGCGTGCTCAAACACCAAGTTTAAGGCCTCTTTTCCACGGACTGTTGAGCTGTGTGCTCAGCAAGCAGTTACCAGGCAGCAGTGAGCAGATACCAGGCAGCAACAACCATTACCAGGCAGCAGCAAGCAGTTACCAGGCAGCAGTGAGCAGATACCAGGCAGCAACAAGCAGTTACCAGGCAGCAGCAAGCAGTTACCAGGCAGCAGTGAGCAGATACCAGGCAGCAACAAGCAGTTATCAGGCAGCAGCAAGCAGTTACCAGGCAGCAGTGAGCAGATACCAGGCAGCAACAAGCAGTTACCAGGCAGCAGCGAGCAGTTACCAGGCAGCAGCAAGCAGTTACCAGGCAGCAGCAAGCAGTTACCAGGCAGCAGCAAGCAGTTACCAGGCAGCAGTGAGCAGTTACCAGGCAACAGTGAGCAGTTGTGAGAGTTTGAGAGCCATTTCACTGCCTATTCACAGTCCATGGAAAAGAGGCCTTACCCTAGCAAGTCTGACATTGCAAATCTGGCCTAATTGGCTATTCATGAGGCAATGCTCATGCAAATGCATGCACAAACCAATACCACAAAGCAGTCACCCTGCTACATGCTACATTAGCACTATCCGGCTTAGTGCACACCAGAGCGGTTCGGCAGCGTTTTGCGATCCACTTGCGGCTGCGGATACGCTTGGGTAATGTATTTCAATGGGCTGGTGCACACCAGAGCGGGAGGCGTTTTGCTGAAACGCATACTCCCGAGGTGAGGCATTTTTTGGATTGCGGAGGCGTTTCTGCCTCCAATGTAAAGTATAGGAAAAACGCAAACCGCTCTGAAAAACGGCAGTTCAGAGCGGTTTTGCAGGCGTTTTTGTTACAGAAGCTGTTCAGTAACAGCTTTACTGTAACAATATATGAAATCTACTACACCAAAAACGCTTTACAAAACCGCAAAATGCTAGGTGAAATGCTACAGAAAAATAAGAAAAAGCGTTTCAAAATCTGCTAGCATTTTGCGGATCTGCTAGCAGTTTTTGGTGTGCTCCAGGCCTCCAGGAGCGCCACGGGGAGGATTCCCAATGCCCCCTTTTTATACAACTGGGGGGACCACAGGACTCTCTCACTGCCTGGAAACCACAGCGGCACCCCGGAGGGGGAGGCTGGGTGGCGTGGACGACCCCCCCCCCCCCCCAAGTGTGGCCAGCGCCGGGGAGAGCCGTCTGCACCCACCTCCCAATATTAAAAACAGGCACTTACCTTAACGTCCATTGCGTTCTGCTACATGCGCATTAATTTGGGGGCACCACATGAGAAAGGAGAGAAGCATGGGTCACCCCGAGCTTTAGAGCTCAGGCAGGGGCGTAGCTAGAAATGACTGGGCCCCATAGCAAAAAAAAAATTATGCCCCCCCCCCCCCCACAACCTTCCAACCCCACGGACCTCAGACCTCCCACCCAAACATTTTGTGGAGAAATCTGATTTCCCCACAAAATGCACCCAGATTGGCAGCAGATTTCCCCACAATATGCACCTAGATTGTCGGCAGATTTCCCTACAATATGCACCCAGATTGTCGGCAGATTTCCCCACAAAATGCACCCAGTTTGGCGGCAGATTTCCCCACAAAATGCACCTAGATTGTCGGCAGATTTCCCCACAATATGCAACCAGATTGCTGGCAGATTTCCCTACAATATGCAACCAGATTGTCGGCAGATTTCCCCACAAAATGCAACCAGATTGCTGGCAGATTTCCCTACAATATCCAACCAGATTGTTGGCAGATTTCCCCAATATGCAACCAGATTGTTGGCAGATTTCCCCACAATATGCAACCAGATTGTTGCCAGATTTCCCCACAATATGCAACCAGATTGTTGCCAGATTTCCTCACAATATGCAACCAGATTGTTGCCAGATTTCCCCACAATATGCAACCAGATTGTTGGCAGATTTCCCCACAAATTGCAACCAGATTGTGGGCAGATTTCCCAATAAAATGTAACCAGATTGGTGGCAGATTTCCCCACAAATTGCAATGAGATTGGTGGCAGATTTCCCCACAAATTGCAACGAGATTGGTGGCAGATTTCCCCACAAATTGCAACGAGATTGGTGGCAGATTTCCCCACAAATTGCAACCAGATTGTCAGCAGATTTCCCCACAGGGTAGGCAGATAGGTAGACGGGCGGGCAGGGTAGGCAGATAGGTAGACGGATGGGAGGGAAGGCATATAGGTAGCCAGGTGGTCAGTTAGGTAGCCGGGTGGGAGGGTAGGCAGTTAGGTAGCCGGGTAGGCAGTTAGGTAGCCAGGTGGGCGGGTAGGTAGCCGGGTGGGTGGACAGTTAGGTAGCCGGGTGGGTGAGTGGACAGTTAGGTAGCCAGGTGGGCGGGTAGGTAGCCGGGTGGGTGGACAGTTAGGTAGCCGGGTGGACAGTTCGGTAGCCAGGTAGTCAAGTGGACAGTTAGGTAGCCAGGTAGCTGGGTGGCCAGGTGGGTGGACGGTTAGGTAGCCAGGTAGGTGGATGGACAGTTAGGTAGCCGGGTAGGTGGACAGTTAGGTAGCCAGGTATGTGGACAGTTAGGTAGCCAGGTAGCCGGGTGGGTGGGTGAACAGTTAGGTAGCCAGGTAGCCGGGTGGGTGGGTGGACAGTTAGGTAGCCAGGTAGCTGGGTGGGTGGGTGGACAGTTAGGTAGCCAGGTAGCCGGGTGGGTGGGTGGACAGTTAGGTAGCCAGGTGGGTGGACAGGTAGGTAGTCGGGTAGGTGGGTGGATAGTTAGGTAGCCAGGTAGCCGGGTGGGTGGATAGTTAGGTAGCCAGGTAGCCGGGTGGACAGTTAGGTAGCCAGGTATGTGGACAGTTTGGTAGCCGGGGCGGGTGGGTGGACAGTTAGGTAGCCGGGGCGGGTGGGTGAGTGGGCAGACGAGTGGCTTAGTGGGGTAGGGCCTCCCTCCCTCCCTGCCTTACCTCGGGGCCCCCCTCCTCCTATTATGAGCGGCGCGGGAGAGCGGCATATAGAGCAGGCTCCGGCGGGAGTTCCAGCAGGCTCAGACGCTAGAGGTCCAGCTGCCTCCGGGCTACGCCGTCTCCTCTCTCTGTATGCTGCTCGCATTCGAGCAGCATACAGAGGAGACGCCGTAGCCCGGAGGCAGCTGGACCTCTAGCGTCTGAGCCTGCTGGACCTCCCGCCGGAGCCTGCTCTATATGCCGCTCTCCCGCGCCGCTCATATTAGGAGGAGGGGGGCCCCGAGGTGAGACAGGGAGGGGGGGGCCCGGGCCGGAGCGCCGGCATTATTATAATAAAAAAAAAAGTCCTCTATTAGCTGAGGGCGGCGGGCCCCCTGTGACGTAGGGTTGCCGCGGGCCCTATAGCAACGCTATGGTTGCTATAGCGATTTCTACGCCGCTGAGCTCAGGGCTGGCTCACATACAGCACTCCAGAGGGGGGGGGGGGGAGGACAGGCGCACTCACTCCAGGGTTCACACCACCGGAGCAAGCCATCCACCACCTGCCTCCAAAGGATACAAACTGCACAAAATGCTTTCCATGAGAAAATTAATGCGCATGTAGCAGAACCCAATGGACGTTAAGGTAAGTGGCTGTTTTTAATATTAGGAGGTGGGTGCGGACGGCTCTCCCCAGCGCTGGCCACGTTGGGGGGGGGGGGCAACTGCGCCACCCAGCCTCCCACTCCGGGGTGCCGCTGTGGTTCCCAGGCAACGAGAGAGCACTTTGCAGTATTGGTTTTTTTGACCCTGCATAGTTTGGCATGCAAAAGCAAATGTATATTTGCATGAGCATTGCCTCATGAATAGCCAATTAGGCCGGATTTACAAAGCCAGACTTGCTAGGGTTAAACTTGGTGTTTGAGCACGCATACATTTTCTCATGGAAAGCATACTTCTTCTTGCTTCAAGGTTGAGGCACGTACTCTATTAGATAGATAGATGCGGTGTATGCTACGACGCGGGTTGGCTAGTAAAGTATATTTCTCCTTTCACCTCCTTTGAGGTTACATGCATTTTTGTTTCTTTTGTACTATTATATATTATACCAGACACACCACACACTAATGATAATAATAGCATATGACCCCATAAAGATCAGGTACAGACGATAGAGCAGTGAATCCAAGACGTAGCCGACCTGTACCCATTCTTCTTCTTTTACTTGCAGTTGTTGCCTGCTTTCTAACATGTCTCTCACCATACGAAGGTTTTGGCTGATAAGTGCCAGATGTCTTTCGGCACTTGGGCACAGTTCTTCGGGGGTGAGCAGCTTTAAAACAGGTGGTAAGAATTCCCTGTTCTCTGAAAACAAAGAATAGATAGATGAGGGCAATATTTGTGTCCTTGATTACTGTAGCAAGCCATTTACAACCTCATGTATCAAAGTGTCAAGTCTTGTTATGTAGAATTTCCCTAGGACAGCAGATGCTGCAGACTTAGGAACATGCGCCAGTGTTTCATGTCACTTCACTCAGATGAGTATCTCTGCTCATCAAATATTCAGCATTGAACTGTCAAAAGTCCTATACATAAGCCTGAGCTGCACTTCCACTTATCGATAGTGATGAAAAACATTTACAGCAGAAAGTACATCAGAAGGTAAAAATACTTTATACATTGCCTGGTAGATGCTCATATACTGTATACATCTTTAAAGCATATCTGATGTGATATGTGATATGATGAGATTATTTGCCCATGAATAAATGCACTAGAAATATTTATGCAGGCTCATTGAATATGTAATACATGTGCTAGCATTAATTTATGCATGTTCATAGAATATATAATGTCTATGGGCTTTAGTTTGCTGATCACACCCGTAATCACAGCAAAATGCACTTGTAAATGAATTAAAATCTTAGTTTATACTCAGGCCAATGCAGAGTACACAGCTAAGCATCTCTCCCAGCTCCCCTGCATCGGGCCTGTAGTTACTGGTGTCCCCTTCTTGTATAATG
This sequence comes from Hyperolius riggenbachi, assembly GCF_040937935.1. NCBI lineage: Eukaryota > Metazoa > Chordata > Amphibia > Anura > Hyperoliidae > Hyperolius > Hyperolius riggenbachi. Next base: position 208,447,255 of record NC_090649.1, on the reverse strand, counting down.
TGCAAAGTACACAGTGGAATGTATTCCCCACTTTCACCAGCTTTCCCTGAACCTAGAAAAGTAGGTACGTTATGTAATCTATTGTGTGTAGACATTACCTGTGTTGCTGACTTTCTCATGGCAAGGACTTGGTGGTGGTCTTGGTAGTACATTTCCATTGTTGGGTGGCTGGACCTGATTGTTAGTGGCAGGGTTATCATCACTAACAGATACATCATAACAGACTACTTGGGCTAGAAAACCCAGGACAAAGCGTCGAATCCAGCAAGGTACAGAGCCACCGCGTAGTGTCCCACGATGTAGTACATGAGTAATAATCACTGTCTCCAATAAGCTAAGTACAAGAAGAGCCAGGCAAACTGAGAAATAAATACCTGTAGGAAAGACAAACCATGCATAACCATCTAGACATTAGGTAGGCTCTCATTATTGTCCCATAGACTTGTGATGCCTGTGTAACTTTCTGATATTCATGATCATTTAGAAAAATATTTTAAAAAATGGTGGCATTACTGTATCTGCATTAATAAACATTTCATAGATGTTTACATATATTATTTACTAATTAATAGCAGCATCATGCTCTGTGGGTGCTTCTCTTCAGGAGGGACAGGGAAGCTGGTCAGAGTTGATGGGAAGATGGACGGAGCCAAATACAGGGCAATCTTGGAAGAAAACCTCTTGGAGTCTGCAAAAGACTTGAGACTGGGGCGGAGGTTCACCTTCCAGCAGGACAACGACCCTAAACATAAATCCAGGGCAACAATGGAATGGTTAAAAACAAAACATATCCAAGTGTTAGAATGGCCCGGCCAAAGTCCAGATCTAAATCCAATCGAGAATCTGTGGCAAGATCTGAAAACTGCTGTTCACAAACGCTGTCCATCTAATCTGACTGACAAGAAAAATACTGTCCGCAACACTAGGCAATATATAAAGATAATGAGCGTGCTAGGGCCCAAAAGGACAATATTGAAAAAGAGAGAGAAAGAGAGCCCACAACAACAGCACCGCTCAAGGGTAAACAAATTTTATTGATACATGATTACAATCTCTATAGGAAATTTATTGAATATTCAAATAAATAAAAACACTAAAAACAGACCACATATTCCCATTCTTAACAGCTGCAACCAATCCTGCCAAATAGATGAATAACCTATACAATGGGGTGCATACATGTATTTATATGTGTATAAACCATTGAATCACATATATGTATAGGTCAGGTCTAGTTGTAAAGAAATTACATTGGATACTAAATAAATAAATACACCTTTGTGGGCATCAAAAAGAGCCCATCAATGGTTGAACCTGGGTTCAGTAAAGTGCAATAGTGAAAAAGCATGTATTGTACAAAAATTAGATCACATGAACTACATATACCACAAAGTGCATGATGCAAAACACAGGTGAAAAATGCCAAATGGCTGCAAAACAATTTAAACAATTATATATATCTAGGAGCAGCCTATATCTAAAGTGCATGAGAGGATGTGCGCAAGGAAGATACTTAGCCCAGGGAGCAATGAAAGAAGGACCAGGCAGTGCAGCTGAAGATGGGAAAGGGGTCCCCTCAGAACATTCCCAGCAGCTCCGCGGGCGTCACCCCGCTTTGAAAGGAGGAGAGGACCTGTGAGATGTACAACGCCAGATCGGCGTTTAAATGCAGCTGGAGGGCGGGCAGCAGCCCAGGAACCATCATGCGCCAGACGGAAGTGACGTCACGGAGGCGGAAACAATGCAACTCAGCGTATGGGAGGAAGACCAGGAGACCAGGAAGTGAGTACCACGCTGGAGCGCATAGAGAAGAACCAATAGGTGAGTAATCGCGCAGAGAATGAATGTGTACAGAGCAGAAAGCGCACGCGAACCGCAACCAAAGGAAGGGAAGAGGGAGAGATAAAAGGAGCCCCAAACAACACATGCCTGCAATACAAGTAGACATATAAACATGTACAATAACCATATACTGCAATAGTAATTTGAATTTTAGGGCATAAAGACCACATCCTGCCTCTGAAACACATATATATCTGTGTGTTAGTACCAGATTTCAGAAACAGCCAACATATATCTAAAGGGGCAAATAAGCAAACAAGGTTACATTTCAATTGGGTTAAAGGGCCACAGTTCAAGCAAGCGAACAGTCCATGGGTATGTTCCATCCTTAAAGGGTCCAAGTCCAATTTAGGCAGAGTCAAAGATCCAAGTTCCAAAACTCTGTTAGTGAATACATGCTTTTTCACTATTGCACTTTACTGAACCCGGGTTCAACCATTGATGGGCTATTTTTGATGCCCACAAAGGTGTATTTATTTATTTAGTATCCAATGTAATTTCTTTACAACTAGACCTGACCTATACATATATATATATATATATATATATATATATATATATATATATATATATATATATATATATATATATATATTTCATTTGAATTACTGCAGAAATGTTATTTATGCTTTTTATGTAATGTATGTTCTGTTATGGCCGACATTAAAGTATCACTTCAATGAAGGGTGCTGAAATGTAAGCATGCAAGTACCTCAAGTGATTTCTAATAAGAAAACCACTGCAGTGATTTTCTAGCATCAGTGTAAGGCTTCATGTACATTAACAAGACTCTTACCAATCAGAGGTGTCCCATTGGCTGTACTGGGTAGCAAGTCATTCATAATCAGCAGGAACACAGTGTATCCCAATAGCAAAGTCATCTTAAAGGAGGCTCTATCAGTGCTATGTGGTGGTAGGAAGAAGCTCAAGATGTCAATCAGCATAAGAAAGGCGCTAGGAATGAGAAGATTCACCACGTACAGGAGTGGGCGCCGTCTGATCACCACCTATATTATAAATATTAATATGGGCAAAAAAGTTGTCATGGAGAAAGTATCCCTATATACATTTATCACTGAACCTTTTCTAACAACTTCTTGCAAACTTTTGCCCACATTTCTTCTGCATTTATACAACCAAAGACATACAGTATAATAAGTGAATGCATGGATTTTAATCTTTGGATGTAGAACACAGTATTCAGACTCAAGCAAATTAAATTAAAATGCTAAGTATAGTAATTACCGTAACTCAATTTTAAAGTGTACCTGGACTGATGTGTAACATGATGAGATAAACATATTGCATCCTTTAGATTGTAAGCTCGCAAGGGCAGAGCTCTCTCCCCTTTTGTGTCTTGGATATCATTATACATTTTATTCATCATGTTATTTTTATCACTGTCATTACCACTTCTGTATTTTGTATTCTGTATGCTGTATCATTTTTTGTATTTTGTCACTAATTATGTATCTTGTATATTAGTGTACACCATTGTCTGTATTATGTACCCCATGTTTGTTTCTTACTTTGTACAGCGCCACGGAATATGTTGGCGCTTTATAAATCAATAATAATATAGTATCAAGCCTAGTCAGAACTTGATTATGTCCACTTATTTGATTTAAAGTATTAATAAACCCAGTGCTTTATGCATGCAAATGAGACAAGCTGCAATTGCATGCAGCAGCAGCTCTACGGAAAAGTAAACAGAAGCCAAAAGTTTCAGGCTGAGCGAACAACCCTATGAACAAAATAGTGATAAAAACCTTAAAGAGACTCCGTAACAAAAATTGCATCCTGTTTTTTATCATCCTACAAGTTCCAAAAGCTATTCTAATGTGTTCTGGCTTACTGCAGCACTTTGTACTATCACAGTCTCTGTAATAAATCAATGTATCTTTCCCCTGTCAGACTTGTCAGCCTGTGTCTGGAAGGCTGCCAAGTTCTTCAGTGTTGTGGTTCTGCTATGAACTGCCCCCTCAGGGGGGAAAGAAACACACAAATGATCTCTTGAGATTCAAAAGGAAGGCTGTATACAGCCTGCTTGTGTATGGATGTATTTTCTATGTGTGGACATACTGTACATCAACCTACTTCCTGTTTTGGTGGCCATTTTGTTTGTTTATAAACAAACTTTTTAAAACTGTTTTTAACCACTTTTAATGCGGCGAGGAGCGGCGAAATTGTGACAGAGGGGAATAGGAGATGTCCCCTAACGCACTGGTATGTTTACTTTTGTGCGATTTTAACAATACAGATTCTCTTTAAAAGCTAATTGTTTCTATTTGTTGGGAGCTAAGTAAAACAAATTTCATGTCACGTTTACATGGCTGTTGCACATTTGTCAGAGTAAATATTTAACCCCTAAACTGAAAATAAAAGAATATGAAATCAGGAAAAATCTATATACCATACTACACATACAATTAATTATCTCTAAAGTTTATTTTCTGTTCAGGCTTGCTTTAAATCCTTCCTCACCCAGAATGTGATGATATCCCATTCATCAATGCCAAATCTCAGGATATCAGGGGTTCCTTCAATCCTTAGCAACTCCCACTCTCCACTGGTCTCCAAGTACTGTAGAGAGTTCTGTAGAATCTGTTCTACAGGAAGAGCCAATCCAAGTCGCACATCACGCACTACATGAAAAATGTACGGTAAATGTTTATACTTACTATGGCAAAAAACGGTAAGAATATTCCTTTTTAACACTTCCCCCATATTTAACCTGAACCTTCCTCTCAACTTTAATTGCTTCCCTTTGCCTAATACTAACCTCCTACCTTGAAGTTTTCTTGATGCCTAGATATATACCTCTTCCATTAATGTTAAAGTGGACCTGAACTCTTGCACAGAACACAAGAGAGAAATGCACCCTGGTTGTTTTTAGAGAGAAGAGCCTGTCTAAATCCCCTCCATCTGTAAATAATCACAAGTGTAATTTGATCTCTCAGCTGTGTCAGCACAGAAATTTGGCAGCCTCAACAGACACAGCTAATATGTAAACATGGGATGTTAACCCTTTGTCTGCATCCATGAAAGCAGGAAGTAGACACACTGCAGATTATATTCAATGTTTGCGGGAGTTCTGTAAGTTGTAACAAAGAAATGTTTTTCTTTAAAGGATATTATGCTGTTGCTGTTAGAGCAGAGAGGAATCTCTGAGTTTAGGTCCGCTTTAAGTCTGATGCCTAAAGCCAGGCATACACTTTTAAAACATGGTGAACAATCAATATTTGAACAATCAATATCTGCCTGATATCATTTGCTGTGCCTTTCTGTGTGCTTAACTTCGCTGTGCCTTTCTGTGTGTCACCCCTTTACAGCTGCTATCATTGCACTGCTCAGTGAAGTACAAAAATATGGAGCCTTGCTCTCTTGCCTGCCCATTCCCCATGCACACTCCTCCTGCCTACATCTAATGGAGAGTATCCTTCCTTGATCACTGTCTGAACGACAAGACATGAACCAATAGATTTTTGTTAGATTTTATTGTTCAAATAAAACTCAAGGCCGACCTCATCATTTTATGGGGCTCATGAGAGCTTTAAATGATTGAGTCTGATAAAGTCTGTGCTACTTTCAAGTTTCTCAAGTAATTTTACAATAAGTGGTGGTTAGAAATATCAAACAATCCCAAAATGTCGAAGAGAAAAGTTGATGCTGAAGGAAGGCAATTTAATGAAAGCTGGAAAGAATATGTGCCTGTGCTTCAAGAAACACAAACACAATGTTTTGTGTCAGTGGTGAAAGAGTACAATATACATTGGTATTTTGACAACACAACATCAAATAGTCCAAGAATTAAAATTCAGACTGCAATTGCAGCATGAAGTGTTAAGAGAGAACTCGAGGTGGGGTTCTAAGAATGATATCTGCACACAGAGGCTGGGTCTGCCTATACAGCCCAGCCTCCGTTGCTATCCCAATCCCCCCTAAGTTCCCCCTGCGCTCTGCTGTCCCCCATAAATCACAGCCGCGCTGTCGACACGCAGTGTGTCGCAGCGGGCTGTGTTTACCTCTTTACTGTCACTCTCGCCGCTCCCCCCGCCTCCTGCATAGCTCCGGTCCCCACCCGCGTCCCTTCCCTCCCCGCTGATTAGAGGGAAGGGACGCGGGTGGGGACCGGAGCTATGCAGGAGGCGGGGGAGTGGCGAGAGTGACAGTAAAGAGGTAAACACAGCCTGCTGCGTGTCAACAGCGCGGCTGTGATTTATTGGGGCCAGCAGAGTGCAGGGGGAACTTAGGGGGGATTGGGATAGCAACAGAGGCTGGGCTGTATAGGCAGACCCAGCCTCTGTGTGCAGATAGCATTGTCAGAACCCCACCTCGGGTTCTCTTTAAGCTATGTACTCACTACCTGACAGGTCCAGCGGCATCCCCTTGACGACGGTCGTTAAGCGACACCTTTTCACACGACGGGCACGAGTGGGAAGTTAGCGAGCTCGATACTTTGCATGGAGTCGTCGGGGATCTTAAGCAGCCGATCCGCCGTGTCCGTCACTTCACGATGCATGCTTATGTTAAACGATGTTCCCCGATGTCGGGAAACATCGCAGCAAGTATCGCCGCATGGGAATGAGGCTTTAACTAAAGCTATTGCCAAAAATGATGCAGTAGTGAAAAATAGTTTTATCAAGGCAGAAGAAATCGCTCAAGCTTATTGTTGTTTTTCATAAGGGCACCTGCTCATGTGCATTTAGTATGCTTCAAAAATGCACTTGCTAAATGTGCATGAGCAGAGCAGGTATATACTTTTATATCGTTTATTAAGGGAAAAGGTTGTTGCACATTCATATTTCTGTCTGACACATTGTCAATTTGAGACTGTTAAATAAATGTTAAATCTTAATAAACAATAGGGCCTGCCACTAAAGGTGCCCATTAATGATACTATTTTTAGTGAACAATCTTATTTCCGATTACTTTACGATCGTATTCAATGGCAACAGAGAAGCTGGTGGGCCCAGTTGATCTTTAATGATTGCATGATTGCATTTTTGATTTCTTTCTTAAAGAAATGGTCGACTGGCATGGTGGATTTTATCATCTATTCCATCGTAGCTGGTTTAGATACGATTGCAAGTTAGATTCTGTATTGCTGTGGTCAATGAACCTTTTTCTTTACAATTTCTGTCAAACTGTTGCAATCAAATATGATCTTTTCTTTGAATCCAAATAATCTAATTAAAATTAAGAACTTTTGGTAAAATTCACATTGTTAAAGTGACACACTGAAGCGAAAAAAAAAACGTATGATATGATGAATTGTATGTGTAGTACGGATAAGAAATAGAACATTAGCAGTAAAGAAATGAGTCTTCTCTGAAGCTGTCTGTCATTTGATGTATTGTGCTCCAGAAAACAGGAATCCAATTTGGGAGGTGGAGCTCAGAGAAGCTCTTTTACATAGATAACAACTGAAGTTTCTTAACTCTTCCTGTACTGGAAACAATATATGACTTGTTTCTTTACTATTAATGTTCTATTTTTTAGGTGTACTACACATACAATAAATTATCTCATTTTTTGTATTATCTTTAGTTTATCTTTACTTCAGATTCCCTTTAATGGGCACCTGTAGACTGTGTTTTTTATTTTTTATTTTATTAGGTCCAGCTCTCTTAATCCATGCCCAACCCAAACTTTACAGATGCTTACATTTCATTTTTTTTTTAAAGTGACCCTGAACATTAGATAAAATAAAAAAATTCACTTACCTGGGGCTTCCTCCAGCCCACCGTAGGCCGCAAGGTTCCCCAGCGTCCTCCTGGCTCCTCTCTGGGTCCCACTGGCAGCTCCGTTACCGGCGACACCCGGGCTGGGTGTCGGGCTGACACTTCCTGGATCTGGACGCTCTGCGTCTTCACGCCGGCCACATGACAGTCCTGCGCATGCGCGGTTCAGAGCTAGAAAACCGTGCAGGTGCAGGACTGTCACGCCGGCCACCGTGATGACACGCAGTGGCCGGCATGATGGCGCAGAGAGTCCAGATCCAGCCTGGGTGTCGCCGGTAACTGAGCTGCCAGCAGGACCCGGAGAGGAGCCAGGAGGACCCCAGGGGACCTTGCGGCCTAGGGTGGGCTGGAGGAAGCCCCAGGTAAGTGACATTTTTTATTTTACCTACTACTCAGGGTCCCTTTAACCTCCTTAGCGGTAACCCCGTGTGTGACACGGGGTAAGCCGCCGGAGGGTGCCGCTCAGGCCCTGCTGAGCTGATTTACATAATTTTTTTTTCTAGCTGCGTGTTTGGTCTGATCGCCGCCGCCCGCCGCCGATGCGCCGCTACCCGCCGCGGAAACAGCCCCCCCCCCCGCATACCCCTTGCGCAGCCTGGCCAATCGGCGCCAGGCTGCGCTATGGGGTGGATCGGGACTCCCTATGATGTCGATGACATCACTCCGTTCGTTGCCATGGCGACGGGGGAAGCCCTCAAGGAAATCCCGTTCAGAACGGGATTTCCTTATGGGCAAGCGGCGCCGGCGGCGACCGGAGGGGACGGGCGGACGCCGCGGGGAGGGGGGGAAGCATGTAGCTAGCGCTAGGTTAGCTACATGCTAAAAAAAAAAGTGAAAAAAACCCTCCCGCGGCTGCGTAGCCGCGGGAATTATACCGCCAGGGGAGTTAATGCTGGGTGCTTGGGGTATGCAGTAGATAAACAACTGATGCCAAAATCACTTATTGTCACCAGAAACAGCATTCAACTGAGCCCTGGTGCCAAGATCATGTGGTGCTAGAATTAACTGATACGTCTGTACTGAAATTATATTTGAACTGTTATTTTCAAACATTAATCATTAATGGGAACCTACACTGAGAGGGAAATGGATGTTTCCTTTTAAACAATACTAGTTGCCTGGCAGGCCTGCTGATCTCTTTGGCTGCAGTGGTAGTTGAATCACACACCTGAAACAAGCATACAGGTAATCCAGTCTGACTTCAGTCAGAGCATCTGATCTGCATGCTTGTTCAGGGGCTGTGGCTAAAGGTATTAGAGACACAGGATCAGCAGGAGAGTCAGGCAACTGGTATTATTTTAAAAGGAAATTCCATATCCTTCTCAGTTTAGTTTCCCTTTAAGGAGTATTCCAGTGTAGGATAGGATAAACTGTATAGTAATAACCAACCAGTGAGAAAAACAAAACAAACTATCATCAACCAAACCTTGGGTCAAATATTTACCTAAGAAGAGGGAAGCCTCTGAATCCTGTAAAGGCTTCCCATGACATCTTCCTGTCTACCGTTGGTGAGGGCAGATCCCCCAAACAGTGGCGTAGCTAAGGAGCTGTGGGCCCCAATGCAAGTTTTACAATGCCCCCCCCCCCCCCCAAGCACTCTATACATAAAAATTGGAACAGCGCACCAAAACCTGCCAATGGCAACTACGGTGTCAGAGGAGCAAGAAGGGGATGGGAAACAGTTTGTTACTGATTACCACTATTCAAAGAATCTATAGAAGTGATTATTATGAGCACAGGACCAATAAAGAACTAATACTGTAGTTAAGGGAGGGCCCTCCGGGGCCCCTCTGGCTCAAGGGCCCCGATGCGGTCGCTACCTCTGCAACCCCTATTGCTACGCCCCTGCCCCCAAAGGAATCTGTGAAGCTCTTGTTGGATTCCAAGTTCCCGACCATGCTCCTCTTCAAGCATGAGCTTAGCCATACTGTGACCACCTGGAGGTGCGGTGTTGTGTGTTGGGGGGGTGTCTTAATGACAGCCCAACCCTGTCTACTTCCAGCGGTCCAAGCTCCCAGAAGGCAACATTAGGTGGCAACCACCTGAACATGTGCTATGTTGTGTTTTTCTGTGGGGGTCAGGGCCAATGTAAGTACATTACAGTAGAGTAGAAGGATGCCTGTCAGATTACACGCACCTCTATGCCTTTTTTTCTAGCAAGGCCTCCAAGGTCATGACCTAGGGCGTCAAAGAGCAAGGGGCAGACTGCGGGTTGCAATGGCAGGTAACCTGCCGAATATGCATGGGATCCACAGACACTCACATAATAATAGAAGCCAGACCTGATCCCGCGGCCGCCCTGCTTCAGCCTTTGTACATCGCAGCGGGCGGCTACAGATGGCTGAGTCTGGCAGGGGGAAGAAAGGGTCAGTGCAGCACTGTGATCACAGGCACTTATGCCTGTCATTTACTAAATTGTGCTGCTTACAACTGGCCAGGTGCGTCTTCACCCTCCTCCACCTCCCTCTCCGAAGTTGTAGCCTCTGCAGTTTTGCTGGATGCCTCTGATAGTGGGCCTTGGGTGGTAAAAAGTACAAATCTGCGCACTAGTAGTCTAAAAAAAACTGTGGTTGGCATCAGTGAGAACTGCAGAGTGGTGCTGAGCTAGTCTAAACGCGCACTGCCGCCGGGCCATGTGCGGTGACCCATGACTAGCCGCGACTGAGCTATACATGGAATGGAGGGGCCCAGAAAAACGGCGGTAGAGCCCACGGCTGGCATGGGGCTGGAGGAACCCCCAGTTAAGTATAAACGCTGCTTATTTAAACATCTCTGGTGTACTTTAAAAGAAATGGAAATATATCATAGTGAATACAACAGGACTGTATGAAAATGCATTGGTAGATTGTTATGTTTGCATAACATGATATATTTGTGCTTACCTGTGTGCATATAGGAGCCGAAAGTCAGTGAGCAGTTCTGAACATCAAATGGGAAATTGAAAATCCCCAGATTGCATGAGCTGACCACTCGAAGCATTCTGTCATACCGCACACGTCCTGTGTGATTCACATAAACAAACGGGGTACGCTGCGATTTGTCCTCATCTATACTGAAGAAGGCAAATCACATAATATAATTTATGTGCCAAACTAAGTAAAGTGATATTTAACACACAGATAGTTTATATAGTTGAACTGTCAAACTGCATTGTGAGAAAAGAAAATGAGATTTTTCCCCCCTGTAAAATTTCCCTTAATGTAACATCATATATAACAAAACTGAGAGAAGAACAGGAAGTGCTCAGATCCCTGTAAGCATTTTCGCAACTCATGGGTATATTTAGCAAGGGGTGTCTGGATTCAAACCTCTCGTCGCCCCCAAAGTCAGACCCCAGAATTACACTGGCCCTCATTGATTTGCAATACCGTGGAGTTAGCTGTTGACCCTTTCCCATAGTATTAGGGTAATTATCATTAGCAGCCAGTCAGTTAGTTAGTCTCTGATACAGGAGACCTGGGATTGAATCTCAGCTTTTCCTCTTCAGTAAGCCAGCACATATTCAGTAAGGAGTCCTTGGGCTAGACTCCCTAACACTACTACTGACTATAGAGTGCACCATAGTGTTCAATGCCCTGCTCTATATACTAGTGAATGAAAGCAAAGTAGTAGTGGGGGAAGCAGATGGTCATAGGATACCTGTGAAAAAATTAAATAATACTTTAATATTCCCAACAATATACAGTATATTGCTATGTTAGAGAGGAAAAAGTCAAAATAACATAACTGATAAAATTGCTTATTTTTTTTACAATATTTATTCATGAATGATTTAGTCAGTGTTTGCCCATTGTAAAATCTTTCTTTTCTCTGATTTACTTTCTGAAATTTATCACAGACGGCAACATCTATAGTACTGGCAGGTGATCTCTACGGAATGTTTGTTTACTAAGAGTTCTAAAGCCAGTAGAAAAGATCTCTGGTCTCCCAGGATGCTCTGTAAGGAGGATAATTCTGCATAATAAAAAGCTTAGGCTAAGCCTCCATGGGAGGGTGGCTTACACACCATTATACAGCAATATATAGCTGTAGGAAGTGTTTCTGATGCTGAAACCAGGATATTTAATGTTAAAGGGATTTGAGCAGTACTTTAAAAATAATGCAGCATGCCCCCCCCCCCCCCTTCTACAAAAACGAACCTTCCCCTAAGGCATAAACTGTGCCACTGTATCCTATGTGGGGGATAAAGCAGGCATTTACTTACCTAGGTGGGCTGCTTCACCCATACCGGTGTTCCAACTAACTAGCATACATTGACAGAATAGCATACATTTAAAGTGATATACCCCTTGTTAGTAGAATCAGTGTCCCCTTGCCCGCTCGCTTCGCTCGCTGGGCTGCGGGCTCGGTCCTCGCTTCGCTCGGACAACTTTTTATTCTAACTCTATGTCCATTTGGATAGTGGAGATTGCACATCAGCACACAGGCAGCTAACCGGGGTTGAAAAGGTTAATGCTGCTGATGGGTATTATGGGGTTAATGTCTGCCCTGCATGACTTTGCACATGCTCAGTAGCATTTGTATGCTATTCTGTCGGGTATGCTAAAATGTTGGAACACCGGAGCTATAACCTTATCAATAGGAACTACATCTGCCATCATGCATTGTGCGCTCCCGTCCCCTAGGGGAGCTGCTTTGCTCTTATCGAAGCTGTAACCACATCAATGGAAACTACATCTGCCAGCATGCATCGCGCGTCCCCGGCATGCATTGCACAACAGGGAACATACAGATAACCCAATGGAATTTGCAGATTGTGTGGCAGGGGAGAGAGAAGATAGGGGGCTACAGAGCAGCCTCCCTAGGTAAGTAAATGCCTGATTTATTCCCCACAGTGTGCACAGTTTATGAACCTCTGATAGGGGGAGGTTCATTTGACAATTTGTTTTTTAATACTGCTCAGTGTATGGCTACCTTAACAGTAAAGGTAGCCATACACTGGTCGATTTGCCATCATATTCGACCAACAGATAGATCCCTCTCTGATCGAATCTGATCAGAGAGGGATCAGATGGCTGCCTTTACTGCAAACAGATTGTGAACCGATTTCAGCCTGAAACCGTTCACAATCTGTGGTGGTGGTGCTGCTGCCGCTCCCCCCGCCTGCATACATTACCTGCTCCGGCCAGCGCGACTCCAGTCCCCAGGTCTCCGCTGTCTTCTTCGCTCTGGTCTGGTCTCCGGGTCCGGCAAGCGTCACTTCTTCCTGCCCGGCAGGAAGTTTAAACAGTAGAGCGCCCTCTACTGTTTAAACTTCCTGCCGGGCTAGAAGAAGTGAAGCATGCCGGACCCGGAGACCAGACCAGAGCGGAGACGGAGCAGCGGTGACCGGGGTGAGTCGCGCCGGCGGAGCAGGTAATGTATTGCCACTCTATTGCGTCGGTCGTCGGGCACTCGAACGCCGCTAGCGATGTGCTCCCTACCCGTGGGCGATCGACGGTAATTTCCTGCACGGAGCGATCGACGGGATCGATCTATTTCGTAACGAACTAGATTGAAATTTAGCGTGTAGCGTGAACGATGTCTGCTGTCGATCGGCGGAGAATCGGCCTAGTGTATGGCCAGCTTAAGTAGTAGAAATCTGACATTACCGACAGATTTTAAACTAGCCCATCTTCTCATGGGCGGTTCTTAGGGTTTTCTTTTTTTTTTTTGAAAGCACTTAGTGAATGGCAGCTGCCAAAAAAAGTGCGCAGTGAGCAGGAAGGCTGGCCAGCATCTTTGTATAAATCTTTTTCAGGGAGTGTCTTTTTAAAGAATAAAAGCCTTGCTAAGAATCCCCTATGGAGAGATGGACTAACCCAAAACTTGTCGGTAATGTCAGATTTCTACTACCTACTGTAAGTGACAGCAACATAGGAGGAAAGTAATTTATGGCTATTTTTACTCTGGAAGAAATGTACTTCTTATTTGTATTTGATTTAAATTTTAAGATTTTTGCAACAGTTCCTCTTTAACCTAAAGTGCGAGCCGATGCACCATAGGTAAGTACAGCTCCTGTTGTTCATCAACTGCAGCTTAAGAAGCATTCAGTGGTGCAGACAGGTCATCTTCATGGAAAGCTTGAAAAATCAGTGTTATATTTTTATGTGACGGTGACCTAAAACATCATCTGATTTTTATACAAGTCCTAAAAGTAGATGAAGAAAACCTAGTTAAACAAATGAAACAACACTTTTATATTATTTAAAATAATTTAATAACATATCTGTGGGTGGCAGAAGAAAGGGAATATAATTTGAAGATGAAATCAAATAATGGTATTGCACAAGCAGCAGGTCTCAGAAACTACTGAGAGTATGATTAATTTACTTACCACGTGCAAAAAAACAGTAAAAACATGTCCAAATGCATTTTGTTTAATCTGTTTAACTAGGTTTTCTTCATCTACTTTTAATACTTGTCTGAAAATCAGATGAAGTTTTAGGTCACATTCATAAAAAATATAAAAAAAAGTTAAAGGTTTCACAAGGTTGTTTTGCAAGTTTAGTGTTGTCCGGTGTTAGTCGAGGAGCAGAAATCAGACCAACAAACATTGATTCTGGTGATACCTTTCATGACTAACTGTACATGGTTTATTGCAAGCTTTCAAAATGTTAAGTTTCTTCTTGTTTTATGTTGGTTTATGTTTTTTATGATGTAAATTGTAAAATTTAAAATATGTGCAAACATGGACAAATAAGAAGTAAATTTTTCCAGAGTAAAACGAGCCATAAAATACTTTTCTCCTATGTTGCTGGCACTTACAGTAGGTAGTAGAAATCTGACAGAAGCGACAGGTTTTGGACTAGTCCATCTCATCATAAAGCAGTGCTGTCCAACTTCACGTGCATGGAGGGCCATTTTTTTTCAGACCCCATGGTGGAGGGCCGAAGGTTCTTGCTAGAGCCGCAGCCCCCCCCCCCCCCCCCCCCAAAAGGAAAAAATGCAATTAAAGGACAATTAGATTGGCAGCACTTTCCACAAAATGCAATTCAAGATTTCGGTGAAGTTGTGTGAAAAACATGAGGGTTCCGTTGTGCGTACCGCGCCGTGCCGAAAAATGGGTGTGGCCATGGACCAGAATGTGGGTGTGGCCACGGGTGGAGACAAATTTACATGAACTTAGCAATGTGGGACATTAGATTAGGACAGTGGTGGCGAACCTTTTGGAGGCCGAGTGCCCAAACTGCAACCCAAAAGTCACTTTATCTATCTATCCGATAGATTCTATTGCAAAGTGGCAACAGCAATTTAAACTACATACAAACGTTTTAACTCATACATGAACATTATGGAAAATCCACGTTGAAAATAAACTGTGAAGATAAACTATTTCATCCATCCTACTCCTGAAAAATGTATTTTTTTTTAGAACCTCCCAGTTTTATTTTTCGTTTTAAAAAGCTAAAAAAGTAGGTTTAATGATATTGTCTCATATGATGATGATTCAGCTTTTCCCATAGTCTCGCAGTTAGCAATCATGTGACCCCCAACAAGACAAATTCAGCAATCATGAGGCCTCAAACAAATCATGAGGCCCCCAACAGGACACATTCAGCAATCATGATGCCCCCAACAAGACACATTCAGCAATCATGATGCCCCCAACAAGACAAATTTAGCAATCCTGAGGCCCCCAACAAATCATGAGGCTCCCAACAAGACATATTCAGCAATCTTGAGGCGCCAACAAGACAAATTCAGCAATCATGATGCCCCCAACAAATCATGAGGCCCACCAACAAGACAAATTCAGCAATCATGAGGCTCCCAACACGACAAATTCAGCAGTCATGAGGCACATAAATAGACAGCATTTCACATAAATAGGCAGAATGCCCCTTTAAAATGGTAGACACCTCTCACCTGGCTTCTAAATTCTCCTCTACGGGCTCCTGCGCCTGGCAATACTGTTTTTGGCCGGATTGGGGATGATGTGTGGGCTGAAAGGCCTTGCAGTGATGCTGTGGCCGGGCTGGCGGTGATGCTGTGGCCGGGTTGGCGGTGATGCTCTGTTGTGGCCAGATGAGGTAGTGACAGGTGCCCCCCCCCCCCAGTTGAGGTAGTGACAGGTGCCCACCCAGTTAGATAGTGACAGGTGCCCCCCCAGTTAGATAGTGACAGGTACCCCCCCCAGTTAGATAGTGACAGGTGCCCCCCTAGTTAGATAGTGACAGGTGCCCCCCTAGTTAGATAGTGACAGGTGCCTCCCCAGTTAGATAGTGACAGGTGCCTCCCTAGTTAGATAGTGACAGGTGCCCCCCCAGTTAGATAGTGACAGGTGTCCCCCCAGTTAGATAGTGACAGGTGCCCCCTGAGTTAGATAGTGACGGGTGCCCCCCCAGTTAGATAGTAACAGGTGCCCCCCTAGTTAGATAGTGACAGGTGCCCCCCTAGTTAGATAGTGACAGGTGCCCCCCCAGTTAGATAGTGACATGTGCCCATAGTTATATAGTGACAGGTGCCCCCCTAGTTAGATAGTGACAGGTGCCCCCCTAGTTAGATAGTAACAGGTGCCCCCCTAGTTAGATAGTGACAGGTGCCCCCTTCGTTAGATAGTGACAGGTGCCCCCCTAGTTAGATAGTAACAGGTGCCCCCCCCAGTTAGATAGTGACAGGTGCCCCCCTAGTTAGATAGTGACAGGTGCCCCCCTAGTTAGATAGTGACAGGTGCCCCCCCTAGTTAGATAGTGACAGGTACCCCCCCCCCAACGTTAGATAGCGAGAGGTGTCCAGCGCCTCCTACCCTGCCGTTACCTCTGCCGTGTGCTGCCCGCCAATGCCTTCTCCTGTGTCCCCACTGCCTCACAGCTCAGACCTCACAGATCGCGGCGACTGAAGCAAGGAGAGTGCGCATGGCACCCGCGCGGCTGAACTTCACATGCGGAAGTGACTAATGATGTCACTTCCGCATGTGACGTACTCCGTGTGTATGCGGATACCATGCGTACTCTCCTTGCTTCAGTCGCCGCGATCTTTGAGGTCTGAGCTGTAAAGCAGCGGCAGCGGGGACACAGGCAGTGGGGACACAGGCAGCGGGGACAAGGCCACTATAGGAGGGAGCAGGCATGGCGCCCATAGCGCAAGCCATGCCTGCACCTCAGAGAGAAGAGCGGGCCGCAGCAGGAGGCCTGGCGGGCCGAATGCAGTCCGCGGGCCGCCAGTTGGACAGCGCTGTCATAGGGGATTCTCAGCAAGGCTTTTATTCTTTATAAAGAAATTCCGTAAAAATGATTTAAACAATGATGCTGGCCAGCTTTCCTGCTCTCTACACAGTTTCTTGGCATTTGGACACAGCAAGTGCCATTCACTAAGTGCTTTTGAAAATAAATGAATCCCTGAGAATCCCCCATGAAGAGATGGACTAGTCCAAAACCTGTCGCTTCTGTCAGATTTCTACTACCTACTGTAAGTGACAACAACATAGGAAAAAGTAATTTATGGCTCATTTTACTCTGGAAAAAAATATACTTCTAATTTGTATTTGTTAGCACGTTTTAAATTTTAAAATTTTTCGCCATAGTGCCCCTTTAAGCACAATTGTGAAATTTGATTCTGACGAGACACAGTGGTTAACATTTGTGCCAGTGAAGACTTCAGCCAGGTACCCCAGACTTGTTCAGTCCTGTCATGTCAGACAGTTCAGTTTTAGGCACAGTCTCTCCTTCCTCTGTGTGCCCTTCTCTAGTTTCCTCCTTCCTTCTTCTGTGTCACTGCTCTGTCACCTGCCATAGCTCATTCTCCATGGGTGGTCTTCCTATAGTCTCTACAACTGCTCTTGTTCTATGTCAGTACTACAGCTGACACAAACGTTAAACCTTCCCGCAAGTGATGCTGCATTAAGATGGGTTATCCAGTGTATTGCAGTCTGCATAGTAATGATAAGTACACATTTTAGATTTTTCTCAGCCCAAACAATCCTTGTTTTGGACAGAGACAAGTACAAGTGTTGCTTGACATTGCTGGTTTCCTGTTCCACAATCTGCTGGGACAGATGGACAGGACAGACATACTTGCCTTGTCCAATGTCTCTTTTTTTCTGCTTCATAGTGCAGAAGAAGCTGATGTTGGGAGCCAAATAGCAAACTGCCACCCAAACCTATCTTTACATATTATGTTTGGTGACAAACATCTCAAACATGTACCTCACATTCTTGTAGCTGTGCAAAAATAAGAAGGGCCTCATAACTACTTATTTTCTGTACTTGTTGTTGGTCCACATTTTCATTGCAAATCCACTGCAGATCATTGGGAACCTGCCAGCTACAAGCACCCTGCAATCCATTGCAAAAGCAGGGTCTATGCGCGTAGCACTACATTTATGATAAGAAAGTATTTGTGATTCAGTGCATGCGCTTTGATAAATGTTCCCCAATGTTTTGCAGGTCTCTTCTACTTTACAATGTTGCTTTAATCTGATTGTCAATGGAATGTGGCTGTCACTGATATCCCTTGAAAATCCCTATCACTGAAACTTGTCTATGTGAGTGCATATCAGTGGTTATAATTTATTATTTGTATAGAACCCACATCTTCTGCAGGGATGTACAGAGTATATTGTCTTGTCACTCAACTGTCCCTCACAGGACTCACAACCTAATCCCTACCAGAGAGAGACAGTTGCTGAATAGAAGGAATCTATCAAAAATCTGCTTACCAATGTCAGCCTGTCAGTAGAATATGTCTATAAGTGAGCAACATACATGAAATATTTTTCTTCAATATAATTTCAAGTGACAATCTACCATGTATACAATTGCCTCCAACATTAGCTCTCTCCGTTTCAGCTTATCTATTGAATCTAAATATCCTCATCCAACCACTACTGTAGTTCCTGCTGGGAGCTGCACCTAACTGCTTATTATTCATCCTTCCCTCTCCCTGCTTCTCAGGATAAAACAGCTCAATAGAAATCATTTGATCTGTAAACGGAGTAAAATGTTGCGCCACGCAATCACAAAGGATTGTTTTTCAGGTGACATTTATCCACAGATGTATGTAGCATTTGTCTGCTTGTCATTGGAATGTTTCTCTATAACTAGAATGTGCTTCTACTAAACTCTGTCTATCAAAAATCCCCCTCATTGGTATCTGCCCATCAGTGTCTGTCTATCAGTGGATTCTGCCCTGTCAGGGTTATCTGCCTGTTGGTATTTTCCTTTCCATGGTAACTGTCTGTCATCAGTCACAGAGTGTTTACAGTCTCTGTGAATGTCAGTAGTCATAATGTCATTGTGTCTTCTGGTAACATGAGATGAGATCGTTGAGCTTTTTTGGTAACATGTGAGGTCACCTCATTTTCTAGTAATATGTGAGGTCATTTTGCATGCTAACATGTGAAATATTTGTATCTTTTAAAGTCCCTGGAATTTTTGGTAAAATGATGTTATTGTATGTTATGGGAGCATGTTAGGTCACTGCACATTTCTGCAATATGAAACTTAAACAGATATGCTTGGGTATGTAGTCCCAGGGGCTTTGAGGTAAACTGCAGTAAATGGCATAAGATGGCTAGCATGACAGAGTTGTTTACTGTTACCTCACGATAGACACAGTATAGTCACAGTCTTCTATCTGTCATCAGTGACTATTCCACCCAAAATCTGTTAAATGTCACAGTCCACGTTACTGCCTCAAGATCTGTGATAGTTGTCATAGTGCAGCACCATATTCTCCATCAGCAGTCAAAGGTGGTTCCAGTCTCATTCTGTGGTTAATGAACTCTATGAGGGCCTTTTTCCACTAGCCTGCGATTTGCGATTTGCTTCTGATCGCAAATCGCAAGGTACATTAAACTAATGGAAACTGCAGCAGCAATTTCCATTAGTGCGATCCGATTGCGATACGATTTTGGTCAAAGCGCAATCGTCGTCCTGACGCGTTTTGTATGCGATTGAGCTGGACTATAATGAGTATAGTAGCTCAATCGCAATCGCAATCGCATGGTGGAAATTGAAACGCGATTGCAATCGCGATCGCAATCGCGATCGCATTTCATAGTGGAAAAGGGCCCTGAGGGCCTTTTTCCACTAGCCTGCGATTTGCGATTTGCTTCTGATTGTAAATCGCAAGGTACATTAAACTAATGGAAACTGCAGCAGCAATTTCCATTAGTGCGATCCGATTGCGATGCGATTTTGGTCAAAGCGCAATCGTTGTCCTGCCGCGTTTTGTATGCGATTGAGCTAGACTATAATGAGTATAGTAGCTCAATCGCAATCGCATGGTGGAAATTGAAACGCGATTGCGATCGCGATCGCATTTCATAGTGGAAAAGAGCCCTAAGACAGGAAAACAATACAGGAGTCTCTGCCAAAAAAGAGGCATTGGTGGTTCTGCAGAGCAGGGCCACACTTTGCAAAACAGATGGGACACAGTATAGGAGTACTAGGACCATATTGACCACAGTAAAGCTGCCACAGACTACTGGGTACAGTAGAGGTTTGTCATGTTAAATTCTCCACAGGTGGCCTTATTAATTTGATCTCCTGGCTCCTGAGATGGTGCCTATTAATGGTACAATTTCACCGCTGATTGATCAATTCTGATCACCGTGGTAATTGATTGGAAACACGCCCATTAACGGCTGAATTACCGCTTAACAGTTGGATCGGTGGGTTCCAAAATTGGATCCATTCCATTCACATGATCAAATTGGCTAGTGGAAACAATTAATCAGCCGTGAAATTGTACCATTATTGCCACCTTTACAGATTTTGGGCCTGATGCATGAAAGGCCAGAAATGTTGCTGTGCGCAGGTGGCGCTTTGCAATTTTACTGGTCTTAAAGATGAACTTTTACTCCTTGCATAATTGTGTTCCTTACATATAGTTTATAGGGCATTCCTTAAGCAAAATACTTGTTTTGTTTTGTTTTAATACCCTAATTTCCTATAAACTAAACAAGCCACACCCACAGCTTCTCCAGAGTGCCTTGGCGCTTGCAAGGGATTGTGGGATTTCAGTCTGGTCAGATGAAAAAGGTGTTACTAGCTATAAATTTCAGAGGCAGAGTTTTCACAATCTGAGAGCTGCAGTGCAGATACAGATCAGTTGCCTGTGTAATGGAGGAGATAAGAGTGGAGTTTTCACAGAATATGCAGATTAGCATGCCTAGATACAGATAAGCTTGCCTGTGTGTGTAATTGTGTAATAGTAAGGGGTTCCTGAGGGCTCATTTGTTCATCTGTGCACATGTTCTGTGTGGGGATTTTGTTTTGCTGTGTGGTGATGGGCACAGCTTGTGACATTGTGACATTGTATGATATTATATTGCGACATTCTACCACAGTGGATTAAGTGAGTAGTCCACTGTTTTTATTAACTTTGCCGCTGTAGTGTCATATTATCTACATGTATACATGTTCTTGTTGGGGCCATAACATCTGTAGTACAGGGGGAATTGTGAGTTTCTCTCTGCACACACTTATCTCATCTGTACTATACAGGGTTATTTATGTTGAGAACTTCTTGGTTTACTATTAGCATCCATGTTTATGCTCCAATATAGTGAGATAATCCTATTCTTATATTGATATGGATTTATGGGTATATATTAATATATATGTATGGTTCATGATGTGTCGGGGGAGACTTGATTGGTCATTGATTTTAATTTTATATGTTTGTTTGTTCTTATAGTTGACCCTAACCTAGGTGACCATGTACTTTGAGATCCGTTTGCAGAAGGCAATACTGTATCCCGATCCATGCGATGAAGCTTCAGAGCACTAATTGAAGATCACTGGACATCTGTGACAGTTCATATGCATTTTTCAGCTCTTGTTTCAGTAATAGTGTGGATAATGATTATAAATTTTCACCACATGATGGCGATATTTCATTATGTTCTAGCTCCGTGTTTGTAAACAGTGATGTATGTTAGATTGTTGCTGTTTGAGAGCAGCAAGGTTTGTTCTCATTTAATAATTTATCATTAGTGCGTTTTTTACTTGAATTTTGGCTTCTTTAGCCAGCAATTACTCCTGACCTTTATTCTGACTTTTAGTCTTATTGCGGCATACTACAACTCCCATGCTCCTTAGTGCCAGGAAGGGGAAGTGATGCAGCGTTATACTACGCTGCAGCTCTCTTCCCCCATTGTGCGCGGCCGCGCACATTACGTTAGGCCACGCCCCTTTATATCCGGTCGCTCCTGGCCGGAGCATTTATTAGCCGCAGACACCAGAGGTAGTATATGCCCAGAGGAAGCCGCCATAGCGCAGAGCGGCGAATCGCGATGGCCCCACGGCTGCAAGCCATGACTTGTTAATCTAGGTGTTTGTCTTGGTAAGTGCTCGGTGCTCTCTTTTATCTCACTCTTTTTGGCACACTTTGCACCTTATCTCACCTTGGTGAATCTTGCACTTGTCACTTTATATCTGCTTGGGATTTGTTTCCCTCATTCATTATTCTTAGCACCAATTGTGTTACACTACCTGTCATGCACTTTATTATATTATTGATTTGCTGAGTACTGTAACCTACCAGGCAAACGGACCTGAAGGGACTTATTATCGCATTAGGATTCCCTGCATGTTTACATGTGATTATATATATATATACATAATTGTTATTTGACATTGTTGTATTTTATTACACTTATTGTATGCATGGGAATTCATTGTTCATATGAATTTGTCATGGCAGCCAGCCTATTTGTTTTTAAGTGTTTTTATTGCTTGTTTGAATAAAGTTGAGTTGCATTCATTATGGTCTGAGTGGTGCGGTTTTCTAAGGGAAATTCCTTTCTTGGTTGTCTAATTGTGTAATAGTGACAAGCAGAAAACATGTCTGCTCCCATTGTATCACAGGAAAAAATATTAATATACTGTTGAAGCTGTTTGAAGATAGATTTGCTGTGTAAACTTTCTAAACTTTAGATAAGATATATAGACAAGTCACTTATTATATCTAGTTTTTCATCTCGGATCCGCTTTAACACCGGGGGAGCATCACCCATTACTCTAGTAGCACCATGCAAGTTACCATAGCAACATGCCTGTTATTCCGACAATGCACGTGGCCATAATAGAGTTACCAGCCTTCCATGCATCAGGCCCCATATGTTTTATTTACATATTATACACTTTAACATACTTTATAATAGAAAGATCAGTTTTCCTACATGATTTCTATAGAAGACAAATCATGTACAGGAAACAGAAGACACTATTATGTTATTTATAATTTCTCCAATTGGCAGGTATTGATCATGTTCCCTGTTTTTAACCTACGTGATATCTTATTTAGAAGGTATTTGTTACGTACAACTCGTAGACAATTATGTCAGGTGTCCAGATATTTTCTACTGGAAGAGAAATTTTTTCCACAGCTCCACATTTTGCTGGTGTCCAAGTAAGGAACTCATGCTGCCAAAACTGTAAAAAAAACCAAACAAAAGCAAAACTAGGGTTGTTATTATTGCGTGCTATGGAATACATACTTTACTTTTCTTTCTCTGTGGGGACTTTGTTTACTAAACACTTTTTAACTGATTCTGGACCGAAGCAGTACGAATCTACGTCCAGCAGGTGGTACTGCGGCTCTGACTGGATGTAAATTCTACTGCTTTGGTATTCCACATCCCCATCACTACACCGATCTCGCCGCTCTATCTATGCCGCAGTTCGCTTGCTCTGCTGTCTATAAGACGGCAGAGCTCTGTGAGCAGGTCAGGAGCCGCTTTCACTGGCTCCTAACATGATCATGGAGAGCCAAGCACATTGGCTCACATTGATAGACAGCGTCAAGAGCCAATGAAAGCGGCTCCTGACCAGCTGACAGAGCTTTTCCGTCAGAGAGACGGCAGAGAGAGGGGCTTGCGACGATGGGACAGCATCGTGACCGTCGAGAGCGGCGGGATTGTGCGGTGATGCGTTGGTATGCTGCGGTTTTTCGTACCAGCAGTCTCTGGTGGTCCTTAAGGGTCCAGAGACTTCTGGTACGGAAGTGGTTAACCTGCTGTGCAGATCAGAAGGCTTGTTAAATTTAGTAAAACAAAAAATGTGAAACTACAGTTGCATGCGCAAACGTGCAGTGAGATTATTTTCTATAATAAATTGTGGTTGTTCTGCTATGAACAGGTTGTCCAATAAAGGAACACACCTGCTAGTCGGATCCATTACTATTCAGTTAAATAGACTCCCACAGTTCTAATGATCTACATTTACCTGGGCCAACCAAAATCAACAGTGCATTGAGTCCAATTTTAAGCTGCATGCAGTTTACATAAAATTTGCAAACGAATCAGAATTATTTGCATTTCAGTGACAACTTCTAATAATAAATAAGAAGAGTACAACCTCTAAGATCTTATCTCTGTATGACCCCAAATACATTTGATGTTCTTTCCTGAACCTGTACATGCTAGTGTTTTAAAGCACCCTTAAAATGTTGTTGTACTTACAGTCAGGTCCATAAATATTGGGACATTGACACAATTCTAACATTTTTGGCTCTTTACACAACCTCAATGGATTTGAAATGAAACAAACATGTGCTTTAACTGCAGACTGTCAGCTTTAATTTGAGGGTATTTACATCCAAATCAGGTGAACGGTGTAGGGCTTACAACAGTTTGCATATGTGCCTCCCTTTTATTAAAGGACCAACATTTATTACATAATACATTCATAAATATAACTTTCACTTTTAAATACTTGGTTGCAAATTGTTTGCAGTCAATTACAGCCTGAAGTCTGGAACACATAGACAGCAGCAGACGCTGGGTTTCATCTATGGTGATCCTCTGCCTGGTTTCTACTGCAACTGTCTTCAGTTCCTGCTTGTCCTTGGGGCTTTAAAGTGAATGGGAACCGCATTTAAAAAAATGAGACAGATACTTACCCAAGGAGAGGAAAGGCTCTGGGTCCTATAGAGCCTTCCCGCTCCTCTCCTGGTCCCCTCGTTCCAGTGCTGGATCGCCCGGTAGCAGTATTTGACTAATTTAGTCAAATACTGCTTTACCCGGTCGAAGGAGGCTTCAGAAGTCTTCAGGGAGCCCGAGTGCTCCTGAAGAAGGGCAGCCCTGTACTGCACCTGCGCAAGCACGCTCTCTTGCACGCTCACGCCTGTGCAGTATGGAGCCGCACGTCTTCGGGAGGACACGGCTCCCGAAGACTTCCAAACACCCTTTCGGCAGGGGATTGAAACGGGGGGCCAGCACAGGCTAGAGAGCAGCGAGAAAGGAGACGGAAGGCTCTATACGACCCAGAGCCTTCCCTCTCCTTAGGTAAGTATTTGCTTCATTTTCTAAAAAATGCGGTTCCCATTCACTTTAACAAGAGGGAGGCACATATACAAACTGTTGTAATACCTACACCGTTCATCTGATTTGGATGTAAATACCCTCAAATTAAAGCTGACAGTCTGCAGTTAAAGCACATCATGTTGGTTTTATTTCAAATCCATTATGCTTGTATATAGAGCCAAAAATGTTAGAATTGTGACGATTTCCCAATATTTATGGACCTGATGGTATACTGAAGCATGCTTCACCACCTCAGGTTCCTGGATGGTAACTTAAGGTCCATCGATGAAAGCTGCCGCAGCGCACTCCCACATGTGCATGCATGCTCCTGCAAGAGCACATGTGTGCACCCTTTGCTAACACTCATACATCCGCTTAACAATGAATGATTGCTGTTATTGCAGGTAGCAGCAATCACTCAGTAAAAGTTACAAACAAAAGTTTGGGAGTTACAAAAAAAAGGTGAGAGTAGTGGCAAATATTGTCAGGCTTTTGGTTGCTGTACAATCACATTTTCATAACGTAATTAGAGGACAGGAAGGTTGGCACTAGATGCTGGCTGCAGGAGGGCTCTGTATGTCACACCAATAGGAGTTGTGCTCATGAAGATCAATTCAATACAGCTTGTAGAGGGAAGAGACAGAGGGGCAACTCTGCTCATAGGATTTATTGTGACAATACAGGCATACCAGAAGAGAGTACAGGCAAAGATACCAGCCTTACAGCCGTTTTGTGGCAACCACCGCTTCCTCAGAGACCACAAAGGTATCCTCAGCGACCACAAAGGTATCATACCGTTGTGGTCTCTGAGGAAGCGGTGGTTGCCGTGAAACAGCTGTAAGGCCGGTATCTTTGCCTGTACTCTCTTCTGGTATGCCTGTATTGTCACAATAAATCCTATGAGCAGAGTTGGTGGTCCGTCTCTTCCCTCTACAATCACATTTTCATTTGGGGTTTCTGCTAATGTTTTTTTGGGGGGTTGCTGCAAAATACAATAAAATTTGAAATGTGTGATGTATGCAGAAATAAACAATGGTTGTCCGATGTTTCAACCACAGAGAGAAAGCAGAAATGAAAATCGCACACAAAGGCAAAATGTCTCTGTTTCCTGGGTGGGACTTCAAGGAGACCTGGGGACCCATCAGGCGGTGCACACAGATCTTCATTCAATATATTTAATGCTGAAAACTACTGAAAAACTGTGTTTTGTGTGTGGAGGGGTTCAATCAGATAGATCCTTCTCTGATCAGATAATGATCTGAGAGGGATCTATCTGTTGGGCCACATCGACCAGTACATGGCCAGCTGTCTATGTTAAAGGTGATGTAGGCTAGTATGATTGTACACACACTGTACCAGCTACACAATATGTTGAGAGTGCTAAACTATACTTCTTAAAAAAACAAAAACAGTCCAGCAATACTCTTGCAACATAACAACAACAGATTGTACAATAATAAAACATATTAGGAAATGCACAGATCACAAAAAAATGTTTTCTTGCTGACTGGGCTCTAATTAGTAAATAATCTTCTGAATAAAGTTGTATTTCAGTTTTATGTGTATGTAGCTATTACCTGCATGAACCAAATGTACCTGTGGCTCAAACATGAAGCAGTTCTTAGAGACATAAAAATACCTAACTAGTTCTTTAATTGCTATGTAAAAGTGGACAAAGAAATGATGCCACATACCATACGTAGCCAAAGAAAGGTGGTGAGAATCTGAGTTTTTTCATTCTGAAGGCAGAAAATGAGAGTTTAAGCGAAATGATAAAACTTTAATAACTTTGAAGTTGTCAGAAATGCAAATAGTTTGTTCCATATTTTCCTCTCCATCATGTCTTACCACTCCAAGCACTGCATATAGTGTAAATGATATGTTCACACTAGTCGGTCGGCTGTAATTCAAGGTTGGACGGAATGACTTCTTGTCAAACACATTTTGCAGGGATTCATAAGAAGGACCAGATTCAGGTCCTGAACACGGCAGTTCAGCACTTTCTGATGCAACTATTATAACAAGTGGAAGACAACAACAACAAAAATAATAATAAATAAAAAGTAATAAAAAATAAACTTTCTACAAAAAAATTACTGATCTATTATTAAACATTTTTGACAAGTATGTTTATTGCATACATGAAAAAAAGGCGCCTGGAAAAAAGGGCGCAGGGGATTACCGCTAGTAGAATATTGTTAATGTTTACCGATATTTTACTGTGACTATATCTAACCCCTACTCTCGCACAGAACCCTCCCTCTACCGATGCCCAACCCCTACCCTGGTGGTGCCTAACCCTATGACCCTCCCTGGTGGTGCCTAACTCTAAGCTTCCTCCCCCCGGTGCCTAATGTCCTTCCCCCCCCCTCCCCCCGGGGTGCCTGAACCTACTCCCTGTTCTAAATCTTAACCCTCTCCCACTGCAGCAAAGCCACGATATGCGGCAAGCAAGGTAAATTTTGGTGCCCGGATGACACTGGTTAGCAGCAGTGAAAGTAAATGTCGCTGCCCGGGGGCTTGTGGAAATGTTGCATTGCATAGCAGGCATTCCGCATGGGAAAGTCATCTTCTAAAGCTCTTAAAGTAAAATGTGAGAACTGTGTATATTCTTTATATCATCAGATAATTTGTGGCCCCTTCTTGTCACTGGCCTCCCTGCCCTGCCCCACCATAGCACATATTATTTTCACTCCCCACACCCTCTTTCTGCAAACTCCTTCATGGCTGTGTGTAGCCACTACCGCTGGGAGCGTATTGGGCATACGTGGTTACGAATGTTTTCCAACTGCCCATGCCAAGGATGCTCTGAGCTGTGTCTGCTGTGTACAGCCTTTCGAGGCCATGTTCCAAGAGTCCACAGGGAGTGGACAGCACTAACTCACTGTTCCAACTTGAACCAGAAGGCACTGTGAAGGGGAGAATTTTTGTTCCCCTATGGTATACTTTTAGTCTTGTAAATGCGTTACAGAATTTAGCTATGGCAGTCGGCCAAGAATCTAGTGAAGTACAGGTGTCTCCCAAGGTAATTTAAAGATCAGGCACATTAAGGTTTATACATCTCTAAACTATTGTATCATCTCACTATGTCAGCCCTTCAATGTCATGATATACCCAATCCAGTCCACATCTATCCTAACAGGCGGTACCATATTTGCATAGCCCATAATGTTTGTGAAAAAGTATTCTGAAATTAAGACTGTCTTGCTTGATAATCTAATCTTGCAGTGTGAAGGACAAGATATCTGAAACTGTTCTGTAGGGACATGATGTCGGAACTTGTATACTGTTGTTTTTCTTTAGGTACAGTGGGGATTGACACAGGATTTCTTGCCTGGGATGATGGCTTGAAATGGCCTTATAGTGTGGTTTTAGGTAAGGACCAGAAAGACAGCACTGCTGATAGATGTAGCAGTGCTGACTGCTAGGTGACTACAACATCAGGATAAAAGAGTATACACAGTATATCACCTCTATTTGCAGTGAACACGTTTCTAACTTAACAGAAAAAAAAATCTCTAGTCTTAGCAACTGGTAATTAAACTCTTTACTATGGACCAAAAGCTGAAAAATAAAAAAAAACATTACAAATTGCATTTAAACATGTTTTATTTTTTATAACTAAATGTGAATAAGTAAATGATATTCTATTTCTCTTCATCAAATCACATAATACTAGTTTTATTCTGCAAAATGAAATCTCTAAAACATGTTTTCTTTTTCTTATAGCTCTACAGAAAATAACTCTCTTGTATTTTTGTGTAACATCTCAGCATATTGCTGTGAAGACACCAAAGTCTATTACCCCTGTTGATGGCGGAAGGGCGAATGCTGGTCGAGTTGGAGAGTGGGCAAGTGTATCTGCTATCTGTATACAGCACTTTGGTTGTGCAATATACTAAAATGTGATTTTATGCAAAAGGGTCCTGGTTGCAAAGACCCACTATGTGTGTTTTATTACGGGAACTTTTCAATGTTTTAGAAATTGACTTTATGACCAGTATCTGGTGCCATTTGACTGTATGGTGACAGACACCTGAGACTCTATGTACCTTTAAACACTGGGAGGCTACAGGTAGACTGAATTCTGGTTGTATACTACATTAGTGTTAATGAACTTTCGGAATTTGCTTCATACAATTTGTGGAAGTTAAATCCTCTGGCAGCTGGTTGTTATCGGTTACATCCACTTGAGTGTATGCAAGTGCCTGTATCGTCAATCTTTTGCTACTATTCACTTTACCTGTCAGTAGTTTTAATGTAATAATTTATTGCTGTACAGTATGTGTGTATGGGTGTAAAAACACTAGGTGTTCATTTCAGAGTTGGAACTCAGGATTCCACAGCATATGGCCCAGGAAATAACAGTTCTATGCCTAAAATGAATACAGCAGTTCAAATGGACAACACTTGTGTTTTCCACAAGGTGACATAAGCACATGGCAGTGTTTTTCCTTAGGATGGGCAACATCACAAATAGAGATTTAAAGCAGCTAGAGAGCTCCATCTGTAGTTGCTACTACTGTTATCTGGTGCAGCAACCTCTACCTACAGAGATTTGTGTTCTAACCAGCTAGTAATCACTGTTACAGAGTTGCAGGCTTGACATTATCCAGTGGTGACTGTACGTTTCATGAATACCGTATTTTTATGCTGTAGCAGGTAACCTGTGAAGAATCTGACTGGGCAGCACGGCCATGGTGGCATATTGGTTAGCACTCTCACTTTGCAGTGCTAGGTCTGTGGATAGAATCCCAGCCAGAGCACTATCTGCATGGAGTTTGTAAGTTCTCCCCGTGTCTGCGTGGGTTTCCTCCGGGCACATCCCACATCCCAAAAACATACAGATAGGTTCATTGACTTCCCCCTATAATTGGCCGGAGACTATGATACACACACTATTTGATACATACATAGACATATGACTATGGTAAGGAATAGATTGTGAGCCCCTCTGAGGGACAGTAAAGTGACAAGACTATATACTCTGTACAGCGCTGCAGAAGATGTTGGATCTATATAAATACTGAATTAAAAATAATAATAAAACTACAAATTTAGCATTCCATACCAGGCACAGGGTGTGTGTGTATATATATATATATATATATATATATATATATATATATATATATCTCAATTTGTGAATAACATTAGAATTTGCAGTCCAACTGGCTCTGGAGATGAGCTGTTTGCTTATCAGTGCATTGGTGCCTGAAGTCTGTGTCTTAAATGTATGTAGTAGTCTCATACATAGGGAAAAAAAAGAAAATTTCCAACACAGGTAAACCATGTTATAAAGCGTATATGCTTCCTACTTAGATTTTTATTGAATTGATAAAAAGAGCTTATAGTTAGTGCTCCCTACTCAGATTAAAATTAAATTATGGCAATAACAAAAAGCTTGTGAAACGTATATGCTCTTTATTCAGATTAAAATTGAAGTAATAAAAATAGCTATTTTTTATTAAAAAAGAGATAGCCAATATAGTATAGCTTACCGTACATTACACAAATCCAGAAAAATACACAAAGAATAAATATTTTCATGGTGCCAATTAATGTATCCTATGTCCTCTCTGTCCTCTCTTCTGCCCAGCATACTTCTCACCATAACTCATTACCTATTTAAGTACAAACTGGTATATGGAGACCGTTCCAGGCAATTTTCACTCTGTCCTACACAAATCATGTCATGTTATTGTCTAAGGATTTATTAGCACTAAGAAATGTCTCTAACACCTAGCCATGTTCTGTAATGATCCCCAGATATCCCAGTGGTCACACATTTCTCTGTACAGCTATATTTTAGTCACAATCAACTACTGTACTTGGAACATGTGTAAAATCGCAGAAGGACACTTTTTGATAAAAACCATATTATCACCAACAGTGCATTCCTGTTCACAGCAGATTTTTGTTAAAGGTATATGAAAGATAAAGTAAAATAAATCTGATGTGGTGCTGACAAAAAAAGTGCTATAAAACATTAGCAAAGTGGCCCAGAGTGCTTTTTTGCTGATAAGACTCTGTCACACAGCATCACACCCTGGGGCAGTATAAGGGATGTAACTATAAATGGCTGCTTCCTATAGCAAAATCATCATTAGTTTCCCTGGTGATGCAGTGAGACAGCCGACAGCTGCAAGGTTCCGGAACAACTACAAACATTGAAATAATTAAATCTCAAACAAGTACGGTACATAGATTCTAATGTTATGAGTTTCTCAAATGTCCTGGGAGCCCTCTTTTATGATTATTATTATTATTATTAAGTGTTATTACTAACAAATTATATAACACCATTGTTTCTAGGATGCAGTACAAGATACAAACATGGGTAGATAAACAAAAAGGTAAATCCGACAATTAAACTTGAAAAGTCATTGAGTGGGAAATACTGTGAGCAAGTAATGGTACATATACAACTGTTTAATCATAAAAATGTAATGCTGGGAATTCAATTCATATCTGATATTATGTGACAATTGATGATCTCTATGACAAAAAAAATTGTATGTCTGACTTATAATTAAACATACCTCTATGGCCCGGTTCACATTAGTGTTCTGAGGCAAAAGGATCCAGTGAGCGGATCCGGTCTCTGCTTCACCGGATCTGGATGGCTCAGTCCGTGGCCCGGTTCACATAGTGAAAACGGATCTGATCAATGATTGATCGGATCCATTTTCACTCAGCAAATACATACCTCAGGGCGCAATATTATCCCCTTTACTTTTCACCATATACGTGCTGACACTTGGAGAAATCATACAAAAACATGGCCTGACATATCATTGCTATGCTGATGACACCCAGCTATATTTGTCATTCAAACCTGACGTCACAGACCCTACTCCACAAATAAACGCATGCTTAGCTGAGCTTCAGGAATGGATGAATAATAATTGGCTAAAACTTAATGCTGACAAAACTGAGGTTCTTGTTATCGAGGGCCAGGGCTCAACAGCAAAGCAGCCCCAGTCTCAACCAACACCGCTAAGGATAGGGAGCTCAGACCTGAACAACTTAGACTGTGTGTGCAGCCTGGGAGTACTGATTGATGGGAAATTAAGCTTCAGGAATCAAATCTCAGCTGTTGTGAAACATTCCTTCTTTCACCTAAGGAATATTGCAAGGATTAAACACCTAATTCCTTCAGAGGATCTTCCAACCCTAGTTCATGCCTTCGTCACATCAAGGTTAGACTACTGCAACGTCCCCTACACAGGCCTGCATAAGAAAGACTTACGCCGCCTGCAATTAGTACAGAATGCCGCCGCAAGGCTGTTAACGAGCCAACCCCGCCATTGCCACATAACACCAACCCTGTGCTGACTCCACTGGCTACCGATAAAATGGAGAATTCTGTTTAAGATTGGCTTACTGACATTCAAATCCTTGCACAATCTGGGCCCTGGATACCTGAAGGACTTGTATCAACTGCATCACACCCTCCACAATCTTAGATCAAAAGGACGTAACACCTTGGTCACCCCCAGAGCCCACTTCAAAACCTTTGGAGACAGAGCCTTTTGTCATGCTGCCCCTACACTTTGGAACTCCCTGCCACACCCAATCAGGACAGCTCCATCCCTGGAAGCATTTAAGTCTAAACTGAAAACCTACCTCTTCAGTTTGGCATTCATGAACATCTGACTATCTCCTCTGTAACACAACCCAGCCTGCAACCCTGTATTAATCTGAGACACAGCTATGCGCTTTGAGTCCTATGGGAGAAAAGTGCTTTACAAATGTTATTGTATTGTATTGTATTGTACCTAATTTTCAGTAGTAGCCGGCGGTAGAGGCTTCCTCTTCTTCCACTGTGACTACACAGCGTGTCATGTGACTAGTCACATGACGCGTCATGTAGTCACATGAAGGGGAAGAAGAGGGAAGCCTCTACCCCCGGCTACTACTGAAAATTAGGTATGTATAAACCCTCCCTCACCCACCCGCCCGGCTGCTGCACCCTCCCCTCACCAGATTCGCGTTGACACTTGCCCCCATCCACCGTGGAACGGTCCGTTTCTTAACTAGTGTGAAGAAACATTCCGTTTCCCATTGCCCAAATGCTGCAGTATTTTTTGTCCGGATCCGTTCCGCTGGGCACAACGGTCCGAAAAATTAGGGCCTGCAGCATTTTTTAGATCCCTGGACCGGAACGTACGGAACGTATCCGTACCAACGGACACATGTGAATGGATCCATAGGTTAACATTGGATCCATTCACATCCGTTCCGTTTGTACAGTATACGTTCTGGTTCCGATCCGCAAAAAAACGCTAATGTAAACCGGGCCTACAAGAGTGATGAACTAGAAACTTGAGTGCCTATAGATAATATATTATATATATCACTGGTATCAATAATAGGAAGGAGTTCATACAAGGAATGTGACAATGCGACTTAATAAAGTTGCATGAGCTGAAAGGTTAGAAGACCAAACAGCAGAGCAAGTAATCTACAGGCAATGTACTGTACATCTAATCTTGAAGGACAACTGAAGCGAGAGCGATATGGAGGCTGCCATTTTTATTTCTTTTTAAGCAATACCAGTTGCCTGGCTGTCCTGCTGATCCTCTGCCTCTAATGCTAGGTACACACCATACGTTTTTTTCGGCAGGTAGATGGTTCGATAGATAAATTGTGTCAAGACCGATATTATTTCTGATTGTTTTTCTGGTCGATTTCTCATAGAAGTGAATGGAAATTGATAAGAAAAGATAAGAGAATCGAGTGGAAAATTGAGCGGAGAATCGATCGAACGGAAAATCGACCGAAAAAAACACATTGTGTGTATGCATTGTGTGTACCTAGGATAATGCTAGGTACACACGATTTGTTTTTTCGGACGATTTTCCGTCTGAACAATTCTCCGCTTGTTTCTCTTATCTTTTCCATTCACTACTACGAGAAATCGACCAGAAAAACGATCGGAAATAATATCGGACATGATGGAATTTATCTATCGAACCATCTATCTGCCGAAAAAATGAATGGTGTGTATCTAGCATTAAACTTTTAGCCATAAACTGAACAAGCATATGCAGATCAGGTGTTTCTGATATTATTGTCAGATCAAGATTAGCTGCCTGCTTGTTTCAGGTGTTATTCAGACTCTACTGCAGCCAAATAGACCAGCAGGGCTGCTAGGCAACTGGTATTGTTTAAAAGGAAATAAATATGGCAGCTACCATATTCTCGCTTCAGTTGTCCTTTAAAGCCATATTTCGGTCTCCTATTTTTTAAGCTCAATGGGAACCTGTAAATCTATCCAAATAGATACTTACCTAAGTCCTAAAGAGCCTTCATGCTCCTCTCACAGATCCCTCGTTCCAGCGCTGACTCCCCTGGTAGCAGTATTATTCCAGCTGGTCAAATACTGCTTTCTGCTGCCGTAGGAGGCTTCGGAAGTCTTTGGGAACCCAAGTGCTCCCAAAGACGGGCAGCTTTGTACTGCGTCAAGCTGGTCATTTTGCCTTTAGGATACTTGTCTATCATTTCTGACTGCTCTCCTCAGACAACTCTCTCCTTTGGATCCTCTAATCTGTGTTCAGTGCGGGAAACTTGATGATACAAAACATCAGAGTGACTACTGTTTTTCTTTCAAATCGTCTGACCGTCATAACAACAGCATCACTGACCAATTTTACCACCTCCATGCAGTGTGAGGGCTACCAGAATTTGAATACTATGGATAGATTGTGTAAGTAAGCTCTCATACTACATAGTAATAGTTAAAGTGGCCAATAATGATGGGCTCACGGGTAGAAAAGTATCCTAATCCGTGATTCTAATGAGGCTTAATTGCCTCAGGTGTGTGCATGGGGGACAGGGGGTTAATTACCATGATGTCTGGGCGCTTCTATGCGTCTCAAACGCTTGCACGTGTCCAATGGGTCGCGTTCCATGACTCAATACCTTCGGTCTAAAGGAGGAAGTGCGCAGTATTGAGGTCAGCACACTGTAAAACTGTAATATATCACCCACTTGAGCCATAGGGAAACATGGACATTACCTTGCACATTCAGTTGTAACTGACAGCTGCTGATATATAACTGACAGAACTTGGTATATTTCAGTTCTGATAAAATATTGTCAGAACTGGAAGGGATCACTGTAAGAAGAAAATGGTGAGCTTCTAAAAGGAACTGACGGTGAGGTAAGTATGTATATTCATTTGCAGCTACGTCATGTGTTTATTTAAAAAAAAATCCTTGCTTCAGGTTCCATACACACACCCAATTTTTATCTGCAGATGACTGGCCAATTTTACCACTGACATGGTGGTCCGACATTCCCCCTATATTGCAATTCCTGGTGGTCTAGTGATCCCCCATATAGCTTTCCCAGGTATTCTAGTGCCCCATCATCTCCCTTACAGTATTCCCTGGTGGTCTACTGGTCCCCCAACCTTCCACAGTATCTAGTGATCCCCTAGCCAGTTTTCCCATTTTATCTAGTTTCCCCTTTTCTGTGCTCCACCAGTATAGGCAGAGTAAACACAGCAGTGATATTAGAGGTAGAGCTTTACCTCAAGCACCATATCTCCAATTCATCCTCCAAAGCAGCCATCTGAACTCTCCGCCTGTCTTGATTTCCTGCAGGTTGTGTGTAATCACATAACACGTAGCAGGTATCAAGAAGCAGAAAGCGTGAGGCTTGTGTGGAGGATGGATGGGACTGGGAGACATCTAACAAAACAACTAGTGGAGGCGCCCTAGATATAAGCTAGTTCAAAATTATGGTTGCAATAAGGGCCGGATTTGTACTTTCCAGCGCCCCAGGCCGGCTGCCACCAACTGCCCCCCACCCCATTCTGTCCAACTCTGACTAGTGATCACTGGGTTAAATGGGCTCCTGTCTGTTTTGCTGCTTTGCCCCCCCCCGTTCAACAAAGAAGCAGTGCATGCTCTGTCCACTCCATGTAATTTTGCACTCCAGCCTGGATGCACAGCAGCCGATAGTGTTCTGGGCTTGCATAATTCACCATTGTCTGTATTATTATGTACCCCATGTTTGTTTCTTACTTTGTACAGCGCCACGGAATATGTTGGCGCTTTATAAATCAAGAATAATAATAATAATAATAATAATTCAGAAATGATGCTCAGATATGAACAGCACTTGTCAAGTATGCATACCCATAACACTCCAAGCCTCGGCTGCTGTGCACCTACATACAGGAGTGCGAAATTACAAGAAGCACGAGAGGACAGAGTATGCACTGCTTCTTTGTCCTTTGTGTGACTTGCTTCAGTCAGTCACAAACAGGTGATGGTGCAGCACAAACCCATCCAAAACAGATGAGAAACCCATCCAAAACAGAGAACAGGTAAGTAGAAGGATCCGACACTACACACGCTGGCATAGATGTAGTGTAATGCTAGGTACACACGATGCAATTCTGACAGATTTACTGTCAGATCGATTATTTCCAATGTCTGATCTGATTTCTGGTCAATTTTTCAATCGATTTTCCGTTCATTTCTATGAAAAAATCATTCAGAAAATCTATCGGATAGCAGATCGGACATGTTGCAAATAGATGATCTGACAGTAAATATGTCAGAAAATTGCATCATGCGTACCTAGCATAAGCTCAGGTGTACTTTACACAGTGACAATTTAACACTTGGGGCAAGTTAAGACAGATCTTAATCAGTCAGCAGCAAGTTTTTACGTTTTTTAATAGAATGATAATATTTATTGGCTAACCAAAAGAAAACAGTGAGCCTTTGGCTAATGAGCCATCTTCAGACTTTGTTCCTGTATACAAGATGTTAGGACATACAGTCAGCAGGAGATGCATACATTGTTTTGTAAATATAAATAAATGTAATGCAGTTGTCATTCTGTTTCAAAACATCCTACTTTCACTGATGGCTTAGGCCCGGTTCACATTAGTGTTCCCTGTCCGGATTTTCCGGATCTGATCCGGACCGTATACTGTACAAACGGAACGTACGTTCCGTATAGCAATGCAAAGTCTATGCGGACGTTCACACGTGTCCATTCCGTACAGTACGGAGCCGGACCGGATCCAGACTCCGGACACTTTTCCAACATGGGCTATTTTTTGGTTCCGGATCTCCGGCCCACGCACCCGGACCGGAGCCGGACCTGAGCCTGACAGCACCATCCGGAACACGGAAACCAATGGGGAACGGAAGGCACAGAACACACTGCCTACAAAAACCTGACGTTCTACCCCTCTTCCTATGCGTATCCAAGCAGCCATTTCGGATGGGGACACATGGGCCAAGCAAGTCTGGAGTGGAGCAGCAGTGACAGACGTGCTGGAGCTGTTTGGCAGAATGTCGGAGGTGGAGGTGAGGCCTACAGCGGAGGAACCTGATTCTACAGGTGCACCAGGTGCACCTTCTGCTGACCCCAACATTTTTTTTATTTAAATTTCACTATTTTTTGCCCACGGATCCAGATGGCAGCCTGATGCATGCCTGATACAAACGGACCAGATCTGGATCGGATCCGGATCGGAACCGTACGATCAGGATCCGGTCCGTTTACTTGCCAAAACGCAAGTGTGAACGGGGCCTAACACAGAACAATGCTTTGCTGCTTCTAAAACATGTCAGGAAAGAGTTAGGCCCCGTTCACACTTGCGTTTTGGCATGCAAACGGACCGGATCGGGACCTGATCCGGATCGGAACCGTGCGGTTCCGATCCGGATCGTTTGCATCAGGAATGTATCAGGCTGCCATCCGGATCCGTGTGGTAAAAACAGCGAAATTACTAATAAAATTGTTGGGGTCAGCAGAAGGTGTACCTGGTGCACCTGTAGAATCAGGTCCTCCGCTGTTTAGGCCTCACCTCCACCTCCGACATACTGCCAAACAGCTCCAGCACATTAGTCACTGCTGCTCCACTGCTGCCCATGTGTCCCCATCCGAAATGGCCGCTAGAATACGCATAGGAAGTGGGGTAGAACGTCAGGTGTTTGTATCCTGTGTGTTTTGTGCTTTCCGTTCCCCATAGGTTTCTATTTCCGGATGGTGCAATCAGTCTCCGTTCCGGGTGCGTGGGCCGGATGATCCGGACCCGAAAAATAGCGCATGTTGGAAAAGTGTCCGGAGTCCGGATCCGGCTCCGTTCTGTACGGAACGTACGCATGTGAACGTCCGCATAGACTTTGCATTGCTATGCGGAACGTACGTTCCATTTGTACAGTATACGGTCCGGATCCGATCAGGCTGATGCGGACAGGGATCGCTAATGTGAACCAGGCCTAAAACTGTAGCACAGAGAATGTTGCTGTCATTCCCTAGGAAAGATAAACAAACCATAAATTTAACAGGTCTCAGATCTTTACCAGCTCTGACCAAGTACTAAACATCAGTCAGGGGGAGAGGAGAGCTGATAATTCCTGTCCGTGAATGCTTGCATAAAGAAACTAATCTGAACTCAAAAGTTCTACTACTTGAGCCCATATATTTTTCTTCTCACAGCAGCTTGTAAGTCCCCACTTATTATACTTAGGACAAGATCCTCAGATGATAACAGATGCTGTCATCACACACACTCTGCAGTGAGAGATGCAGGTATCTCTGGAATTCAGGCATAATAGAGCAAAGCAGAAGTGATTTACTTTGACATGTGACCTCTTATCTCTCCAAGTCCTGCACCCTGCTGAATTTTTACGCCCTAGGCCATGACCTTTATGGCCTTCCCAGAAATCCGGCCTGGTTATGGGGCCCAGGCTGTAAGGGAAATGCAATGTACTTAAAATGTAATCAAACACATTTTTAATGGGCTTCACTTTGAATAGGTTTGTGCATTTACTGTGAACACTATAGGCTTTATATATGAATATAGTAACAGGACAGACAGCCTCACTAAATAGATACAGTATGTAAATTACAATACATGTTGAATCCTGATATAGTAAACTACATGGCCTTGACATTTACTATAAAGGGATCCTACTGTAATAATAAAGAGCACAAACAATGAAATGCACACATAATAGTGTACAGGCAATCGAGGAGGCAGTGTTCCCCTTTATGGATTTGAACACCTGCCTCTTAAAGTTCCCCTGACCGCAAATAGCTCATGCTTTTTTACAGCTTCTTCATCACTGTTTGCTGTAAAAAGGATGGTTTAGCAGGAACTGCACGTCCCCAAAATCACAACACACTGTGCTGTCACTCCCAGGCCTAAAATGGCCTCTATCTACTGTCCACTGTCCAGACAGAACGTTCCAGAGGGTGCAGCCACAGCACGACTACAGAAGCGTGAGATCAGAGCCAAAAACACACCCCTTTCCTCTTTGACAGTACAGTCACGCCTCTCTCACTCCAGCGGTATTCTGGGATTTGAAGTCACGTCACCAATTCATCTTCGCAAAGCTACACCTACTGCAGGACTAACCCTCCCATCGTACATCGCATTATTGTCAGCTTTCCGTACAGTGGGCATGCGCAGAGCATCTTACTCCTGACTCCCCCGCAACCCGGCTGCTTGTTTTCCTGAGTTGAAGCGCCGCAGTGGAGGAGAAAGGAGCGAAGCTTGTGAACAGTCAGCAGCATCTAGTCTCAGCTACCTGCGCGCATACTCTGCCAGGTAAAGGGGCCCTTCTTCCCTCATGCCACAGTAATGACTGTCCTCCATCGCTATCCGGGGTAGCGGATGCTTCATATTGCGGTTGTCCCTGGATACAGCAGACTGTTGTCTGCCTTGACACAATAGAGAGTGCGCTAGTGGCAGCAGGAACAGTGCCGCACCTTGGTGTCGCGTTCTCTCCCTGTCGCCAGGGTGACATTGCGGGGCCTGTTATGCTTTCTCATCCGCAACTTCATCTACCGCACCCTCCTATTGTGCTCATCGGCCAGCCGTTACCCCTCGGGCAACCTGTTGGTTAGAGCTGGAAGGGCAGTAAAGGGCGTAGCTGGCAGTGCAGCTAGCGGGACTCTTGGATGTAGTTCCGCTATGGTAGCTGGTGAAAGGCAACAGGTTGTTCTGCAGGACATCCTGTTCTGCGAGCCGCTAATCTGATGCGGGATGATGGCTTCTTTATCACAGGCTGGTTCCCTTGTTTCTGGGTTAGCACGCTGCGGCTCTGGTTAGCAGACGGCAGGGGGCGCTCATGCCTTTATTCCCGAAGCTGAAGCCCTAGCTTGTAGAAAGAAAGGTGGGGGTGCGCTGCTCTCGCTGGATGCTCAACAGTGGCGGCCACTTCTTGGCACTGATGCCCAGGCTGCGTAGCTGCCGCTTTGTGCATTGTACTCATCAGCAGGCGTAGGAGAGCTGCCTATAACCATACGTAGGTGTACATGAGCACTGCGACATTTACAGCTCATTCGGGTCAGTAACAGGCTCGCAATACAATGGATGTCTCCGTATAACAGAGGGAGTACAAGTGCCAAAATGGAGGTGTAATCCTGTGGTGGTGGTGATGCTGCTGTTTTGTATCGGATTCATGAAGGGAAGTCAGGTTGTGGCCTTACTAGTTACAGCGTTAATCTGGATGGCACAAGGTGACCCGAGCTAAGCATTTGAAGGCCCAGCTTACATGTGTTTGGTGAAGAGTCAGATGCTGGGGATGTTATATGTGTTCCAATCCATTACTTTTGGGTCCTATGCTTTGTTATGCTTTTTATTTTTTATTTTTGGTAGTCAGACCAAATGAATAACATACTACCAGGGTTTTCTTTTCCTCTCTGAGAATAAATAACAAGGATTGCTAGTTTAAAGAGATAAGTTGGGTTAATGTTTTAATTGATATTCTTGAGTCACAAATAGCCACTTAGGTTCAGAGGATTTAATAAAAAGATAAATTAAGATTAACCTGGTTGTGGAGTTAAATTGCAATGGGCAAAGTGGGTTTTATCGCTAATGAATTTTTTGTGTTTGTTGTTTTGCAAATAAGTATTTGTCATCGTTTTTGGGCTTTTTGCTGTGTAGAAAAACAAATCTACACTAAGTTGCCCCCTCCCTGCATTGTGCATCCATTTATTTTTCCCTTCATTGCTTAACAATTCTTGGGTTCTTTTGCAGCATGCAGTGATGTCACTGTGTAACAAGCAATATGCTGCTAGAAAGCAAATGAGATCTATTCAAATATCTAAAAAAAAAAAAAAAATAAGGCACAACTAGCTGCACTCATTATGCTTGCTGAAGCTACTTTCAGACTAGTCCAGGCATGTATCCATTTGGTGTCTGGTATTAAACTATTGAACATATGTGTTCAAACTATCAGTTTTGCTACTACAGTTCATTAGACAACTGTAATCCAAGAAACGACATGCAAATTTAAGATTTTGTATAAACATATACCCTCGTTTATTTTTACTGGAAATAAAACTAGGTGCAGTCTTATTTATTAAAGTGTCTTTTTTTTGCCATTCTATTTTTTTAAAGTTATTGGGAGAACTGCATCATTAGAGGCAATCAATGCTAAGGAAACATGAAAGATCTAGATTTAGGAGTCGAATATGTCATACCCAGTTTGGGGTACAGAAATGTGCGGGAGCAAACCAACCAAGATGAGAAAAATAAGCAAGAAGACTTCAGTTATCAGAAGACTAAATCACAGGTCAGCTCTCTTTACAAATGGTCAATGGTAAATTGTGAATGAAGCTACTGGTAAAGCACACTGTCATGTTTGTCAAATGTCTTCTGCTCCAGGATGTTGCAGCAGGTTAACTCTTTAAGCAATAGTAAAGTCTTAACAGCACTAGATAAAATAATGAATTCTCATAAAAATAAAATATTTTTTAATTTTTTTTTATTACGAGCTAAAAAGCAAAGAGAAGTCACTCTACATTTGTCCACTTTAGTTTATAATTTGAATTTATATTAAATTGATCACATTTCTGTTGGAATCCGCATTTGGTCAGGTTAGACTGAATCTTATGTTCACATCAAAGGCATGTTGGCCGAGTTGGCAGCACTTTAATAATGTCTTTGTTTACCTACTATGTTGGGTTAATAATGCGTAACTGCTAGCACTAGTATGGCTTGGGGCCCGTTCAGACTGCAAAATGCGGACGGCCACGCATGCGGACCGCAACGCGTACGAACGCACGCCATCCGCGTTCGTATGCTTTGCGTGGCTGATCCCATCACTGAAAAGTGAATGGGACAGCCGCGCGTTTTTGTAAAATCTGTGTGCAGCATGCGTTCCCGGACCGCACAGGTCCGGAACGCATGCAGTGTGAACATCAGACATTGCACTCTATGCAATGTCTGATGTCCTGTGTGT
Source organism: Hyperolius riggenbachi (assembly GCF_040937935.1). Classification (NCBI taxonomy): domain Eukaryota; kingdom Metazoa; phylum Chordata; class Amphibia; order Anura; family Hyperoliidae; genus Hyperolius; species Hyperolius riggenbachi. Next base: position 208,405,205 of record NC_090649.1, on the reverse strand, counting down.
CGGCCACCTGCACGCGTTTCCAAAACGCGGCTGGAAACGCATGCAGTGTGAACGGGCCCTTAGGCCACACAATGGGAAACCTCATAGGGAAATTTTGCAAATGTGATTGGGTGGACAGCTCCCTCTAGAACTGCAAGGTTTTGGATAGGTTATAACTAGCCCACGCTATTTGGCCAATTAAAAAGCTTTAAAGAGAATCTGTACTCTAATATTCTTACACTAAAAAGCATACCATTCTATTCCTTATTTTCTCCTGTGCCACTCTCTGCTGCAATCCTGGCTTGTAATTAACAGTTTTAGGCAGTGTTTACAAACAAACTAACCAGCTTGTGATAGGCTCACATAAACAGTGTGTTGAGTCATACAGAGTGTGCAGGGGGCCTCCAGAGGGTGTGTATTGCTTCTATCCAATCACAAGCAGCCCTGCACATTCCACACATTCAAGCCTTAGCCCGACAGACACGACAGAGGAAAGGAGATGAGATTTATTACAGAGACAGTGCAATTAGGAAAGGCTGCAGTAAGCCAGAGCACATTAGAACAGGCATAGAAACTTATAGGATAGAAGAACTAAGGCTGAAAAATTTGTTACAGAGTCTCTTTAAAGAGAATCTGTACCTAAAAAGTTAATAAAATAAACATATCTCCTTGTCTGTAGCGCTCTCCTCTCCCTCTCTACATCATTTTTGCTGGTCCCCGCTGCTATTTTGGCCATAAAATAACACTTTTACAAGGTGTTTTGTAAACCACCAATATGGCCGCCAAAGCAGGAAGTATGTCGGGCAGAGCGTGTCTGCTTTCAGTCAGTGTGCACAAGATGTATACACTATTGCTGTACAGTATGCCAACACACAAAAAAAAATTCTATACACAAGCAGGCTGTATACAGCCTTCGTTTTGAACAGCAAGAGATTGAATCTCAAGAGGTCATTAGTTTGTTTACCTTTCTCCCTGCGTCTCTGATGCACTGCAGCATGACAGGCTGTTTCAGCCGAGCCTGCAGACTGCACACAGGCAGAGGCCTGTGTCAGGAATCAATCAGCATGTGAAAGCCTCGGCAGCTCCTTCTAAAGCCAGAGGAAGATATCTCACTGGCAAAGATTGTAATCACCTCTCTCCCTGGTCAGCAGCCTTGCAGCCAGAGAGAGCAGAGACTGCGTAATGTAACTAAAGTAATGTAACTAAACTCACAGCGAGCATAGAGGGGCGTGGAAGCGGAGGCCTGCTTAACAGATGAACAACACTGAAGAGCCAGCCCCTTCCAGAGACAGGGTGACAAGTCCGACAGAAGACAGATAAGAGGATTTATTACACTGACTCTTCAACTACAAAGGGCTGCAGTAAGCCAGATCACATTACATTAGGTTTAGGGATCTGTAGGATAGAAGAAATACTGCTGAAAATTTTGTTACAGAGTCTCTTTAAGCTTTAGAGGGTGCTGCAATTCAACAATTGTTCTCTGTGGACTTAGTCACTGGGTCACCTAAACCATACTAGTTGGTTGGTGATGAAAAATAGATGGTCACATAGATGTAAAAATGACATCCAGTAAGTTCAACTTCACTTTTCAAATTCGACCCGTTTTATTGATTTGAAAGTAGGGTAAAACGCATCTCTTGGAACTAGGTCAATCAAAATCTGCTCTAAAGCCTTGCCTTCCGTTTGTCCGTGTCCGTCCGCATTTGGTGGTTTTTGACACAATTTTTATTTCCGATTCCTGGCGATAACCTGCGCGCGTTTTTTTTAACCGCTTTTCTAAGCGATTTTGTCGTGCGATTGCGTTTTTCACTTCCTGGAATGTCAGGAGGTGAACTCTTTGATCTGGAAAAGAATAAATACAATTCTCTGGTTGAACTCGATGGGCGGATGTCTGTTTTCAACCAAAATAACTATGTAACTAAATGTTAACGCAATTGCTGCACAAAGCAATTTTGTGAGCGTTAGTTTTTCCTATACCTTTCATTGAGGCAAAATCGCCTCAAAAATGGCCCATGCACAGCTTTTCTGAGCGGATCGGAAACGTACTGTCTCATAGACAATAGTGTAAGCGCTTTCAGGGTGATTTTGAAAAATCGCCAGCGCTTAAATACGAAAAACTCTTCTAGTGTGAACGAGCCTTTACTGGTTTTAATGGCTCAAGTAGCAAACAAGTCTAAAAAATAAAATAAAGTATCTCGTTGAATATCCCTGCTAGTGAATTTGCTGTTACCGCTCCCTGTGGACATACATTGCCCATAAAGCCTTTTTTTTTTTTTTTTTCTTAAAGCGGAACTGTAAATAGTTTGTAAACACAGTGTTTCACTTACCTGGGGTGCCGGTCCTGCCCGAGCCTCCGTTCTCCCACCAGCGTTCTGTTCTGTCCCTAGACTTCTAAGTCGACTTCTAAGTCTGCCCAAGCGTATCTTTTCTTCGCGTTCCCCTCTGCAATAGCAGGGGATGCGAAGAAAGGATACGCGTGGCCAGAGCCGCTCAGTGGCCCGGCGGCGAAACCGAAAGCAGCTAGCGGCAGGAGAACGGAGGCTCGGACAGGACCGGCGCGGGACAGGGCGGCTGCTGGGGGCTTGCAGAAGCCCCAGGTAATTGAAACACTGTGTTTAAAAACTATTTACAGTTCCGCTTTAATTCGATGCATGTGCATAAAGCTGGGTACACATGGTACAATTTTCCATCAGATCGACTGATCAATCAGATAATTTCTGACCAGTCTGATCGATAAAGTGATCTGGGTAGTTATTAACACAAAATCGATTGCATTATCTATTGGGAACAGTTTTGATGGCTATACCTGACTTCTTATCAGATCACTCATCGATCTGATGGAAAATTGTACCGTGTGTATGAGTAAAAGTAATACAGTAATGCTACATATGCATTTTGAAGAATTATCACGCAAAATTCTTTCCTGATTGTTCGTTTGTTTTTAATTATGGAATTGGAATCCCAAAAACATACAGATAGGTTAATTGGCTTCTCCCTGAATTTGCTCTAGACTATAATGGGCGCACAACTATGCTAGGGATAGATTGTTAGCCCCTCCCTGTCAGTGACACAACTACCGTATTTGGCGCCGTATAAGACGCACTTTTTCTCCCCAAAAAGTGGGGAGAAAAAGTCCCTGCGTCTTATACGGCAAAGGCAGGGAATCCCCGACTTACGAACGCCCGCCGATACGAACCGCCGACCCGCCGCCATCGGGGATTCCCTGCCTTTGTCCCCGCTGTGCCTGGCTTCCCCCCTGATGCGTCTCCTCCCTCCCCCTTGTGTCTCTGTGGCCCCCCGTGCGAGCAGTGGCAACAGCTTACCTCCTCCATCTTGCCCGCGCCAATTGAAGACATCCGGCTTCTCCGTGCGGCTTCCTCTAGTGTCGGGCATCTAATGACGCGTCATTAGATGCCCGACACTAGAGGAAGCCGCACGGAGAAGCCAGATGTCTTGATTCGCCGCGGGCAAGATGGAGGAGGTAAGCTGCTGCTGCCGCCGCTGCACTGGGGGGGCCACAGAGACACAAGGGGGAGGGAGGAGACGCGCAGGCAGGGACACGAGCCAGGCACAGCGGGGACACGGGGGCTGCCAAACGGGCACAGGGGGCTGCCAGGAGGACACGGGGGCTGCCAGGAGGACACGGGGGGCTGCCAGGAGGACACGGGCCAGGAGGACACGGGGGGCTGCCAGGAGGACACGGGGGAGTCCAGGACATGGAAGGACAAGGGGGTCACACCAGAGGACACAGGGAGGAGACATGGGGCATACAGGGGGAGACATGGGGACACATGAGGAACATAGGAGGACACCATTTGGGGGAGGACATGTACAAGATGCTCCTGATATATAGACGCTCCAGACCAGTTTTCGATTATTTTTTTCCCTGATTTTTGCCCTCTAAACCTGGGTGCGTCTTATATGCCGGAGCGTCTTATACGCCGCGAAATACGGTATATATACTCTGTAAAAGCACTGTGGAAGATGTCGCTAAATAATGAGCGCTGTAAAGACACTCTGCTCAACTCCTTGCCAAACATATGGTTCTTGACTTTGGATGGAGAGAGTAAGAGGGAGGTGCCCTAACTGTGGGAAAAAGCTCCCTCAGCAACTATAATATATAGCAATTTGTCTCACCAGATCACTGAGTAGGCTGCAGTGTTGGTCGATTCAGGTACATGTTTTAGGTTTTTGTCGATCGCCTGTGTCCAGTAATAAGTGATATCGAAAGATAAGCTTGTGCATGAGGTTTTCTTTTTTTGTTTTTTTACTTGGCATGTGCAGTTCGGAAACTTGTGTATATGTGCTCATGTGGTCAACCCAATATAAAGACCAAGAGATTTGGAATCCCTGAAGCCTCAAAACTACTCAAATAGTCATGCAAGTTTATAACACATGGGACACTCTTTATTTTACATTCCCAGTGTTCTCCCTAGAATTGTTTTCCATGCTGGTGGCATGAAAGAGTAGCCGAGTGGGGTGCTAGGGAGGAATGCAGGGCTGAAGATACTCTACTTAGGCCCCGTTCAGACTTCAGAACGCAGACCGCAACGCATGCGAACCGCAACGCGTACGAACGCACGCCATCCGCGTTCGTATGCGTTGCGTGGCTGATCCCATCACTGGAGAAGTGAATGGGACAGCCATGCGTTTTTACAAAAAATGCGTGCAGCATGCGTTCCCGGACCGCACAGGTCCGGAACGCATGCAGTGTGAACATCAGACATTGCACTCTATGCAATGTCTGATGTCGTGCGTGTCGGCCACCTGCATGCGTTTCCAAAACGCGGCTGGAAACGCGTGCAGTGTTAACGGGGCCTTACAGAATAGGAGGGGCATGAGCCAATGACACGCGGGTGCTCACCAAAATTAGCCAGGTGGAGCACCCGGCTAAAAGAGCCTGAGGAGAACGCTTGATTTCCCCATTCTGTGCTGGAATCTAGTGTAGCTACAAGTGTTCCCCAAGCTTGTTAAGACCTGGCATGACTGATCTTCATAGCAACCTCCGATTGCATTAACACCCCCTCTCCCCCCCCCCCCCCCCCCCTCACTAACACTCCTTCTCCCGATTCTATAGTAACCGTATGTCACGCTTGTATGCTACAGTGCAGCCTGCAGGCTCATGCTTGATCCTGACAGGTGACACTGATGTGTGAGTTTTATGCACCTGAAAGCGCACCCTAACGAACAATCGATCAGGCCTTGCAAAATAATTAACATTTAAGTTTTAATTTGAAATCATGGACCATTTTAAATTTTAATAGGAAACCCTGATCCATTATATAAGCCTTCATTTAAGTAATTGCAGGCTGAAGCCTCTCCCTCCAGGGCATCCTGCCGAGGCCAGTATCATGTTGCATGCTGGGACAACTGCAATAGAATCTTGTTATAGTAAAACTCAGTCACCAGGTTCCAACCATGCACCTGCATAAATATGCAATATATGACCCAGCCTGATATATTAAACTTCTCATATAGTAAACTACTTGGCCAGGTCCCTTGAAGTTTAATGAAAAGGCAGCAGTCTACTGTACTGCGCAGGCTCCCAGAATGGCAAACACAAAATTGCAAACCAAAGACAAACGCAAATTCAAAACGAATGCATGCTTTTGAGATTTTTCATGCAGGGGTGGGGACAGTATCCCTCTGTGCGGTGATATCTCTATACACCCTGGTACAGCTCAGGTTCAACTGGAATAACAAGGCAGAACGCTCACAGTATCCACAAGAAATGGCTGCTGGCCCTATAGACAAGTCTCACCTGGTTGAGTCGGGCTGTGTGGTGAGATGGGCAGCCAATAACACTTGCGTCCCTCTTACTTGACCTTGAGTATTAGCCGATTGACAACATCCAGGCCTGCCAGGATAGGAGATTCTGCCAGTACCCCTAAACCCTGTCCCTGAGAGGGATGTAAGTGTTATTGGCTGTCTTTCTCACCGTGCAGCCCCACTAAACCAGGTTAGACCTGTCTATATCTTTTGTGTATACTGTGACCGTGCTCCTTTTTTAGATTTTCATGCGTCTTTTGTGCACTTTGCATGCAGCCTCTGGAACTCTGCAGCTGCTAGGGGCTCTCCTGCACAACGTAACCGTGCTCTTTTTCATGCATGTGTGTGGCCACACCTGCGCATTAGCGGGGGTACGCTTGTGCACGAGCGGCTAATCATGTGACGCTTGGTGCAATGGAGCGCACACGCATCCCAGACTAGACGGAGGGGACAGCGTGCTTCTGAGCCGCTCGCTATGCGCTGGCCAGAGGTGAAGAGGGGAGGACATACTGCGCACACAGGGCGCAGTATGTCCGGGTGGGGGATCAATCAAGTCGCCGGACACCGGGACCTATATGAGACTAACGGCGGCAGACGGAGAGTGGCAGGACCGGCTAATGGTATGTACTTTAAACCCCCCACACACTGCAGCAACCTTTTTTTCTCAGCTGTGGTATCCTTTAAGACTTTCTTCCAGGTACAACTTAAATCTTCAAGTTTTGTGCATTGCACTTGATATTAAAAAGTCTGATATTTCAAGGTATTGCCCTTGAGTTAGTCACCTCTTTATATTGACCTTGGTTGTTTTAAACCTAAATCTCTAATTTTTTTTTTTTTTCAAATATTTTTTTAACCTTTCATTAAGTTAGGTCTCTTTAATTATTTTAGTATCCTTCCTTTTAGAACGCTCTCCAAATCTCCTGTGTCTTCCTTATAGCACAACGCCCAGAACTGTACTGTTTCAAAGATGTGTATTTTTAAATGGCAACATTACAGAAGTACACAGTCTGTTTGTAACTTTTTATATATCCCAAGATTTAATTGGAGTTGCATCTGAGGATCGAGTGTTGCCATAACTCCCAAGTGTTTCCCTAATCTGTTTGCTAACCGTATATACTTGCATATAAGCCGAATTTTTGAGCACAAAAAATGTGCTCAAAAGTCCCCCTGTCGGCTTATATGCGAGTCATAAACTTTTCAGGTGTGAACACTCACCTTATGCAGGGCCCCCGAGTGGAGTGTGCAGCCAACAGAGTGGAGTAAATGTCATCTAGTGCAGCCGGGTTGAGTGGATACAGAGCGGGCAGGTTTTGCTGGCATGACTATCCTGGATTACTGTGGCATGTGCAGCACCGCTCACTATTGAGCGGAGGAAGAGCGGGCGGATTTTGCATAGCAAGCCGGGAGATATACAATGTGCAGCACTATGATCCGGAGAGAGCGTGGTGTGTGACGTCAGCTCTGTCTCATATCTCTATTATGCCCTCTAGCAGCGTTTTGAGACTCATTGTGAGAGTCTCAAGACGCCGCTAGAGGGTGTCATAGGGATCAGACAGAGCTGACATCACACACCACGCTCTCCGGATCATCATAGCGCTGCACATTAGGTATCTCCCGGCTTGCTATGCAAAATCCGGCCGCTATTCCTCCGCTCATCGCTGCAAAACTGTGCAGCGCTACAGTTGCTCTGACTTCAGGTGGCCTGCAAAGTCTGCCCACTCTGTCTACTCTCTTACCGGCCGCTCATCACTGCAATAGTGAGCGGCGCTGCATATGTGACAGTAATCCAGGATCGTCATGCCGGCAAAACCTGCCCACTCTGTATCCACTCAACCCGGCTGCACTAGATGACATTTACTCCACTCTGTTGGTTGCACACTCCACTCGGGGCCCTGCATAAGGTGAGTGTCCACACCTTTAAAAGTTTGACAGTGTGAGAGGCATGGAGGCTAAAGAGGGCTCCTGGACTACTGAAAAAGAAAAAAAATATGCTGGCAGTCGAGGGACATTACTGGGCTGATGACAGGCACAACTTGTTAGGCAGGGTAAATCTCCAGTACAATCTTGAAGTCACTCTATACAGGACTTGCACATGTGCTAATTGTAATATTAACACGTTAATGGGAGCACATGTACAAGTTCTTGCTACAGCTGACTTTCAGATTATACTGGAGATTTACTGTACTTACAATGAGCTCTGTCTGCCATCAGTCCAGTATCGAATTGTAGATTGTGAACATTTACTGAAGTTTTAAGCCACTGCATTTGCTACCCCGGCTTATATGCGAGTCCATAATTTTCCCCTGATTTCTGATGTAAAAGTTGGGGGGTCGGCTTATATGCGAGTATATACGGTAGTTGTATTCCATACTATGCATTATTATTACTACAACTTTGGTGTGTAACTCAATATTAATCAACCTTCTATACTGCACAGTATTAGAGTGAATCCAAAATATCAAGATGTAGATTGTAGACAGATTAAAAGATGTGTGGGATTGTTAAAATTGTGATTACCTTATAGAAAGATCTAGATCTAACGTGCCCAGGGAATACTCGCTGAACATATGCCCTCTCCCTGCTGTTTAATGTCATGTCATGCTATGCTAGTGTGTTTTGTCTAAACTTGTTTTATTTTAAGAAATGGAGCAAACTAATTTACACTTGGGCTGACTCTGTTATGACATGGATGGTATGTGAGCTGCTGTTATGAATAATTAACACCAGAGCACCTCCACCTATATCTGCAGAAATACATTTCTTAGCTATGCAGCTAAGCTTGGCAGATCTGTCAGCGGCAGAAATGCCTGATCTGCTACTTTTTTGTTCAGGGTCTATGGCTAAATGTATTAGAGGCAGAGGATCAGCAGAATAGCAAGGCAACTAGTTTTGCTTAACCTGCCTGGCGTTCTATTAAGATCGCCAGAGAGGCTGCGGGAGGGTTTTTTTTTAATAAAAAAAAAACTATTTCATGCAGCCAACTGAAAGTTGGCTGCATGAAAGCCTACTAGAGGGCGCTCCGGAGGCGTTCTTCCGATCGCCTCCGGCGCCCAGAATAAACAAGGAAGGCCGCAATGAGCAGCCTTCCTTGTTTTGCTTACATCGTCGCCATAGCGACGAGCGGAGTGACGTCATGGACGTCAGCCGCCTCCGATCCAGCCCTTAGCGCTGGCCGGAACTTTTTGTTCCGGCTACGCTGGGCTCAGGCGGCTGGGGGGACCCTCTTTCGCCGCTGCTCGCGGCGGATCGCCGCAGAGCGGCGGCGATCAGGCAGCACACGCGGCTGGCAATGTGCCGGCTGCGTGTGCTGCTTTTTATTTGAGCCAAATCGGCCCAGCAGGGCCTGAGCGGCAGGCTCCGGCGGTACTGGACGAGCTGAGCTCGTCCAGACCGCCCAGCAGGTTAAAAGGAAATTAATATGGCAGCCTCCACATACTTCCTGCTGTAAGGTGTGGTTTAGGGACCAGTTCGAAGGGTTGGGGTAGGTTCTCATAAGGAGACGTGATGCTAATTAGAAGAGTAAGGCTAGGTTTACAGTGAGCATTGCATTCCCTATAACAGCGGCAACAGAATGGGAAATCGGCCACACACAATTTCCATGTGTTGCGTCATATACAGTATACAACAGTCAAAAGAAGGATCCGAAGACAGTCTTCAAGGAACAACGTGCTTTTATTGTTCCAATGCACACATCAATCAGGTCCCCTTTATCAAGGCATATACCTTGATAAAGGGGATCTGATTGGCCCCGAATCGATCGTCGGCTGAGATGATTTGGTGTGTATTCTATGCAGGGCTGTGGGGTCGGTACAAAAATCTTCCAACTCCGACTCCTCAATTTATGAAAACACGACTCCGACTCCGGGTACCCAAAATGGCTCTGACTCCGACTCCTCGACTCCGACTCCTTAGTCTAATACTTAACAGGGCTGTGGATTTTGTACAATAATGATTCGACTCAGACTCCTCAGTTTATGAAATAAACGACTCCGACTCAAACTCCGACTCCAGGTGCCCAAAATTGCTCCGACTCCAACTCCACAGCCCTGATTATATGTGCATTGGAACAATAAAAACACATTGTTCCTTGAAGACTGTGTGTGGATTCCTCTTTTGACTGTTGGATTATTGCTGCTTCCAGCATCAGCACTGCTCTACTATAGGTGTGCGATTCTTTCGATTTGAATATACAGTCAATGCAAAGTGTGCTTCTCTGTTAATACGTGCGTTTACACTGCTGCACGTCCTCATACTGCAACAAGCCTGCCTCACTGCGAACATCGCATAGGTTGTGCATTGCTGCAGCCATTATGCAGTGTGGCAATGTACCACTGTTTAACTTTATCTTGGACATTGAGGGTTAAAGAAAGTGTTGAAAATTGAGGTAAAGACCGCATGAAGAATACAATAAACAAATTCTGTCATGGGTGTTGCACTATATAGGAAAAAACCTTCCCAAGAAAAAAAATAACTAGAGACACTGAGTAAAAATTGCGCCAAACTGTCTTTTGTAATTGTTTGTAATGACAGCCTATAATCAATTATTGGTAATTTTTCTAGGTCTAGAATTTGGGTGAGAACAGATCACTTTTTAGATCATATTTAGAAATATTGTAAATTCAGATGGGTTCACAGACTTTTAAGCATTACTATAAATCAAAGAAAAAATCTACATGATAGGCATCGGTAAAGATAAAGGTGTGGGGTTGGTGTGTCTTTAATGCTTGAGGCCCATCATAGCTTCCAATAGTACTCTATGGTAAATAGATCAAAGTACAGTGGGGGACATTTTATTAACAGTGTCTGAGACAAAATATTGGTAGGTTTTTAGAAATCGATGCAGAACTGTCTCAGGCATCTTAAGAAATCACTACATAATGCAGATTCCTTCTTAAAGAGAAACTCCAACCTAGAATTGAACTTTATCCCAATCAGTAGCTGATACCCCCTTTTACATGAGAAATATAATGCTTTTCACAAACAGACCATCAGGGGGCGCTGTATGACTGATTTTGTACTGAAACCCCTCCCACAAGAAGCTCTGAGTACCGCGGTACTCTGAGCAAACTGCCACAATGTAAAAATGTTCACAGACAGGAAATGGCTGTTTACAGCTGTCTGTAACAGCCAGAACAGCTAGGAGCAGCTACATAACCTGCCCACAGTAAAAATGTCACCATGTAATAAATGTCAAAATGTAAATCAGGGATTTTAAAGATTTCTCAATGAGTAAACACTGACTAAATCATTTATACATAATTATGGTAAAAATGAAGCACTTTTTTTACTACATTATTTTCACTGGAGTTCCTCTTTAAACTGTTGAAAAATAGGTGGAGCTAAGGTCTCTCAGGCATTGCGATGTATGAAGGGAATTGCTGTTGCTGAGGTAACAATACTTTTGCTGTATTGATACCTGCAGGCTCTGGGGAGGAGCACCTCACAAATCATGTCCAGTCTGCACTCTGCATCTGTAGAACTGCTATCATGCACTTCCTAATCTGCAGCAGTTTAGGGATAGATTTGCAACTGTAGTGCAGCTCTAGAAATTCACGCTAAACTGCCGCTATTACCTAGGATTTAAGAAGTTTATTATGCAGAACTGTTCTCCCTGCTGGTTAGAACAGTTTAAAAAGAAAAAAACTGTTGGTAATGCTTTGATAAATCTGGCCCAGTGATCCTTGCAAGGTGAAATGTTGTGGGAGCACAGCAAATTGCTGCAGGAAGCCAATACTCAGCAAGTGTAGGAGTACTTTCTTGGTAAAGGCCTGATGAGTATAAAACATCTCCCTCTACCCATATAGCACTGGTGGCCATTCAGGGCTGTCTTGTCCCAGAATCTATTGTGTACAAGTATCCCCCATGCAGGCCTGTGGAGTCGGAGTCGAGGAGTCTGAGTCGGGGCAATTTGTGTGTACCTGGAGTCGGGAGAAAATGCACCGAGTCCTAATGAATTTAAACTGTAATTAAAATAGAAAATATGATAATGTTCTATTTCTCAGATAATCATCATAAATAATTTATATATACAGTAATAGCTGTGCTTAGTCCACAAACCTGAAATAAACCAATCCAAAAAATAGTTACTTGTGCTGCTTCAATAAAGCAGTCCCTGTATTTTTAAAGTCAGATATACATATCGGATTGTGACTGTATGTATGATGTGTACACAAGAATCATTTACAGTGATGTGAAAAACTATTTGCCCCCTTCCTGATTTCTTATTCTTTTGCATGTTTGTCACACTTAAATGTTTCTGCTCATCAAAAACCGTTAACTATTAGTCAAAGATAACATAATTGAACACAAAATGCAGTTTTAATGATGGTTTTTATTAGTGAGAAAAAAAAACTCCTAATGAATTTAGTGTATATATACTAAAGAAAATCTATGCTGTAAGAATAAAGCCTTATGTGTAGCTGTGTCACTAATAGAGATGGAAATAATTCTGTGCTGATGCTGGTTTATGCAAATGTATGCACGCCCTCCAAGAACTAGTTTTTTAGTCTATGACTAAGGGCCCGTTCACACTGCACGCGTTTCCATATGCGTTTTGGAAACGCGTGCGGGGGGGCCGACACGCAGGACATCAGACATTGCATAGAGTGCAATGTCTGATGTTCACACAGCATGCGGTCCGGGAACGCATGCTGCACGCAGATTTTACAAAAGTTTTCAGTGATGGGATCAGCCACGCAACGCATACGAACGCGGATGGCGTGCGTTCGTACGCGTTGCGGTCCGCATGCGTTGCGGTCCGCACTTTGTAGTCTGAACGGGCCCTAAAAGTATTATAGGCAGAAGATCAGCCGGCTAGCCAGGTAACTGGTATTGTTTGACCACTTCAGCCTACAGAGTCGAAAATCTTATGCATCCGAGCAATGTTCACCTCCCATTCGTTCGCCAATAACTTTATTGCTACTTATCACAATTAATTGATCTATATCTTGTTTTTTCCGCCACTAATTAGGCTTTCTTTGGGTAGTACATTTTGCTAAGAATTTATTTTTTTCTAAATCCATTTTAACAGGAAGATTAAGAAAGAAATAAAGAAAATTCATTTTCTCAGTTTTTGGCCATTATAGTTTTAAATTAATATACGCTACCGTAATTAAAACTCATGTATTTTATTTGCCCATCTGTCCCTATCACAATTTATGGCGCCGATTATTTTATTTTGAAATAAAGGTGCATTTTTTTCAATTTGCGTCCATCACTACTTATAAACTTATAATTTAAAATAATATAATAACATACTCTCTTGACATGCATATTTAAAAAGTTCAGACCCTTGGGTAATTATTTGTTTTTGTTTTTTTTTTTTGTATTGTAATTTTTTTTTTCTTAATAAAAAATGTATGTGGGTAATTTTTGGTGTGGGAGGGAAACAGCTAATTTTAAATGTAAAATAAAATAATTGTTTATTGAAAAATGTATGTGGGTGCAGTAAAAAAAATCCTGGATGCGAACGATCTCGCATCCAGGAACTAAAAGAAGACGGAGACGTTTCCTGGGGGCAGAAATACAGCGCTCTCTCAATAGAAAGCGTCGTTTTTTCTGCGGGGAAGTTAGATCGGTGAATGGGAATTATTTTCCCATTCACTGATCGGGGTGCTAGCGGCGGGAGCGAGCCCGATCGCGCGCACCATGCGGAGGCAGCAGCAGAGCCTATCTGGACGAGTAAGTTCGTCCAGATAGGCCGAACTGGTTAAAAAGGAATAAATATGGCAGCATCCATATCCCTCTCACTTAAGTTGTCTTTTAAAATTCCTAAGCGTTGGCAGTTAAGAGATGCATTTCATGTTACATACTTTCAATCAACAAGATTGTAATATGCAAGTTAGAGGAGTTGGAGTCGGTGGAATCTTAACCTGAGGAGTCTGAGTCAGTGGATTTTTGTACCGACTCCACAGCCCAGCCCCTTTTGTCGCTTAAAGACCCGGCATGCCTAATCTTTAATCGACAGATGGTCAACAACATTGTTCCCTTGTCTACCCCACTTGCTGGAAGCCTCTTTCATGTGCCACTCCATCATCCATCTTTACTTAACCACTTAAGGACTGCTGTCAGCCGATCGGCTGACGCAATGCCTGGGCCTAAAGGACCGCTGTCAGCCTATCGGCTCACCTGCGGGGGAGCGTGGCTATGCGGCGATCGCGTCACTGGTGACGCGATCTGCCGCCGCCAATAGGCTCCGCCCACCTGGCGCGATAACCCGCCGGCCGTACGGGATCGCTGGCGGGTTATTAACCCCTTGATCGCCGCATAGGAAGTGTATAATACGCTTTGTAATGTATACAAAGCATATTATACAGGCTGCCTCTTGCCCTGGTGGTCCCAGTGATTGAGGGACCACCAGGGCAGGCTGCAGCCACCTTAGTATGCACCCAAGCACACTGATCCTGCCCTTTGATCGCCCACAGCACCCCTCAGACCCCCCCTGCCCACCCCCCAGACCCCTGTTTGCACCCAATCACCCCCCTAATCACCCATCAATCACTCCCTGTCACTATCTGTCAACGCTATTTTTCAGATCAGGTCCTAAACTGCCCCCTGGGGGCTCCTGATCACCCCCCCCCCCCCACACCATCAGATCCTCTCCAGACCCCCCCCCCCGAGATCCCCCCCCCCCCCCCCGTGTGTACTGTATACATCTATCCTCCCCTGTACTCACCCACTGATCACATGTCAATTGCCCCACCTGTCACTGCCACCCATCAGATCAGACCCTAACCTGCCCCTTGCGGGCATCTTATCACCCACATGCTCAGGTCGCCCGCAAACCCACCCTCACATCACCTCCAAAGTGCATTGTTTACATCTGTTCTTCCCTCAAAACCCCCAGTGATCACCCATCAATCACCCCCTGTCACCACCTGTCACTGCTACCCATTAGATCAGACCCCAGATTAGCCCCTTGGGCACCCAATCACCCGCCCACACCCTCAGAACGCCCTCAGACCCCAGCCCTGATCACCTCGCCAGTGCATTGCTTGCATCTATTCTCCCCTCTAATCACTGGTCACCTATCAATCACCCCTGTCACCACCTGTCACTGCTACCAATCAGATCAGACCCTAAACTGCCCCCTGTGGGCACCCAAACAACCGCCCACACCCTCAGTTCACCCTCAGACCCCACCTGAACACCTCTCCAGTGCATTATTTACATCTGTTCTCCCCTCTAATCACCCCCTGAGACACCCATCAATCACCTCCTGTCACCCCCTAGCACTCCTATCCATCAGATCAGGCCCTAATCTGCCCCCTGCGGGCTTCTGATCACCCGGCCAAACCCTCACCCACCCCACCGCAGTGACAGAATTTTTTTTTTCAGATCACGGCTGGTCTCTACGACTTAATTGTGGCTGAGACCAACCGTTATGCCACACAATACGCAACCGCCAATCCAAGAAGTTACCATGCCCAGCCTTTTCGGTGGAAACCACTCCAAGTTTCCGAACGTAACATTTTTTGGGGCCTTCTCCTAACATGGGTCTAGTCAAAAAGAATGTATTGCGGTCTTATTGGTCTACGCACCCAATAGATCACATGCCTATGTTCTCTGCTGCCATGTCCAGGTCACGATTTGAGAACATCCTGCACTTCTTGCACTTCAGTGCCAATACAACCTGTCATCTAAGAGGCCACCCTGCTTATGACTGGTTCCACAAAATTCAGCCCCTCATAGACCACCTGTCATCAAAATTTGAAGATGCTTATACCCCTGAACAGTCATTTTGAGGCATTTGGTTTCCAGACTACTCTTCATGGTTTTGGGCCCCTAAAATGCTTGGGCAGTATAGGAACCCCACAAGTGACCCCATTTTAGAGAGAAGACACCCCAAGGTATTCCGTTAGGTGTATGGTGAGTTCATAGAAGATTGTATTGTCACAAGTTAGTGGAAAATGACACTTTGTGGAAAAAAAACAATAAAAATCAACTATGAACTCACCATACTCCTAACGGAAAACCTTGGGGTGTCTTCTTTCTAAAATGGGGTCATTTATGGGGTTCCTATACTGCCCTGGCATTTTAGGGGCCCTAAAGCGTGAGTAGTCTAGAAACCAAATGCCTCAAAATGACCTGTGAAATCCTAAAGGTACTCCTTTGACTTTGGGCCCCTTAGCGCAGTTAGGGTGCAAAAAAGTGTCACATGTGGTATCGCTGTACTCATGAGAAGTAGTGTAATGTGTTTCGGGGTGTATTTTTACACATACCCATGCTGGGTGGGAGAAATCTCTGTAAATGGACAATTGTGCGTGAAAAAATAAAAAAAAAATCTAATTTGCAGAGATTTTTTTTTTTAATTCTTGCATGTACTAGACTTAATAGTAAAGCCTTTTACATACGCTATATGGATCTCTGTCGAGGCGGCCAGTTGGGACCGCCTCTGCCAAGAATCTAGCATGTGTACAACGGCCCCCAACTTCCCTCAGTGCCTCGGCCATGCATCAGCCTGGCAGATCTTCTTGGCTGAGCCCTGGCCAAGGGCATTGTTCTCTCCACTTGCCTGCTTTGTGCCGCTCTGTTTGCTCTCCTCCTTTGCAACAGAACACATTGCTATCCTAGAGGCTAGCACCACTTCTGTAAACCTCAGCCCTGCATTGTTGCTCAGTCCTTGTACATGTGTAGGAGGCTTTAGTGGATGCTGTCTTGATAAGCTGGAAGTGGAGTTATTGTGTGGTTTTCTTTTACTGGCTGAAGTATCTGCTCGTTACTTTACTAGTTGATTTCTTTAAAGGAGAACTGAAGTACGAGGTATATGGAGGCTACCATATTGATTTCCTTTTAAGCAATACCAGTTACCTGGCAGCCCTGCCGAGCTATCTGCCTGCACAAACGCACCAGAAACAAGCATGCAGCTAATCTAGTCAGATGTGACAAAATTGTCAAACACCTGATCTTCTGCATGCTTGTTCAGGGTATAGGACAAAACGTATTAGACGCAGAGGATCAGCAGGAATGCCAGGCAACAGGAAATCAATATGGCAGCCTCTACCTGCATCTACCTGCATCTGAGCTAAGAATACATGAGACTATTGGCATCATTTTCAGCAGTGCTACACAATAAAGCCTTGTTGGGTTCTTTTTGCACTGAGATCTGTGTGTGGTTGCAGCACACAAAAGTATTTTGTTTCTGCCCTGGCAGTTGGTTTGTTCTTTTGAAATTGTGTTTTAAAGCACAGAACATTTGAGAATGCTTTGTATTTTTCACCACGCTTTTTTTCTATTAAACGTGTAGTTTGTTCATAGTCACTAAACAAATACTGATGATTGAAGTCCATCTCCTAGCCATGTGTGCTTAGGCACTCTGTAGTAAAGCTTGTATTTGTCTATAAACTACTGTGCTTGATTTGCGTGTCCTAGAAACCTCTTACGTAGTCCTAGTATAGCCAGGAGTCACAGTACATAGTCTGGGGTTCCACCACCAGCCAGACTATCTCACATTTCCAGCTGCAGGTCAAAACCTCCTGTCTGTAACCCCTGCCCTCATAATCTAAGCTGAGTCACACAGAAGCAGAAGCTTCACCAGCAGAAATTGCTGTCAAGTCCATCTGGGTCGTGACCAAATTTCAAAAGAAAGGAAAATAAAAATAGCCTGCTAAAGCCTACTTGATACCAAATGATTACATTTGGATGTTCTAATTAAGCAATCAGTTGGTGCAGTAATGCTGGGGATACACGGTACGTTTCTGTACCGTGTATCGAGCAGCTGATGCCGGGAGCTGATAATAATCAGCAGGTTCGATGACCCCGGCGGGAGTCGATCCGGGCGGACGCGGCAGGAGTCGATCTGGCGGCTAATCGAGCCGCCGGATCACTCCGTGTATGCCCAGCATTAGGCCTTGTTCTTATTATGAAATGCAGATGGCTATGCTTTTGAAATGGAATTCAAACCATCTGCTTTTCTGTCCATTGTGCTGCTGATCCGATTCACCATAGTAAATGGGGTGGGGGGGTGGGGTGTCAGTGCTGCGTCTAAAAATCCATGCAATAGTGAGGATGGCAGACAGCGCAGTCTATGTACTTTGATGTTTTTGTGTTTTGCGTGTTGCCGAATTGCACATGGCAGTGCGTATAGTGGGAACAAGGCCATAAATCTGTGGCTAGAGATATGGCTGTAAGGTGGACCTTCTGTATCTATACATGGTACTTTTGTCAGTCTTGTTCCTGTGGAGAAGCTATCCCCTCACTATTTGCATAGGTTATTAGGTTTGCTTTCATCCCTGATCAATCTGTTTGTCTGGAAATCTGAAGGGTATTCAGGTATCCAACAGAATCTCCTGCCTTCCTCTTCAGCAATCTGCCAAGGTGTCCGCCTTGCCCTAGGCCCTTGTGTTTCTGCAGGAACTTCAAAAAACTTCCTGCAACAGGATGCATCTTCTGCTTCCACACACACACAATTGTACAGACCCCACTCAAAACTTCCAGGCAACATGAATTTGAAAGTGTGTACAAGGCTTCATCTACACAGCCTTTCCTGTACACCTACTGTTCAACTCGTATTAATCTCCTGTATGTGGTTGGAAGCAATCTGTTATGCATTTTAGAAAGCACATTTGACACAACAACAAAACATTTATAAATCCTTTTTCTCCCGTAGAACCCAAAGCCCATAAGCTTGTCCTAGATCAGTACATAGTGATGTGATACAGGGGGGGAAAAAGTTATGTGATCATAAATGCCAGACTGAGCAGGTGGCTTTTCAGTTTTGATTTAAACGCCTCCAGGGTTGGAGCTGTCTTGATTGGATGTGGCAGGGCCTTGTGGAGATTAGAATGTATTTTTTTTCTATGGCTTCAATTCACGAAGACCTGCCGATGGTAAATTTTGTTCCTAGTGGTAAATTACCATATTTTCGCTAAAGAATTATTATATTCCACAAAGTAGCATATGATGGTGTGGGTATGACATGCTCATTGACCTTAATGAAGGTCATTGCTAGATCCCTGAATCTGTACTTGCTGTATTTGGATCTTTGACTCGCTGGGTCTTTTTTTTACCACCACACTGGGCATGGGGTCCCACTGCTGGAATGGCAGAGAGGAGGGGGTAAGCCTCGAATTATCCAGAGACTTCCCTCTACTTCGGGAAGTACATATTAGGGGCACTTTTTTCACTACAAGTGCACTTTAGAGATTGTCTGAGGTTAATTATTGTATATATAGCATCATATTTTTAACCTGCCCGTAAACTCAGACTTAAAGGGAGTCATAACTGGGGGAGAAAAAAGTGGCCAGATACTTACCTGGGGCTTCTTCCAACCCCCTGAAGTCCTCGTGCTCTCTTGCTGCCATTCTGCGCTGCTCCATTCCCCCACTGTCCCCCTCCATATGCTGTGTGACTCGGAGATTTGCTGGCCGCACACTCCTCCTCAATTGCTCTGTACAGTAGCAATTTTTACTTGCTGCGCAAACACAAAATGCCCCTGGCTATGGAAGCGAGATGGAGGAGACACGGGGCTGTGCATGCAGTGTTTGAGGTGGACAGCAGAGGAACTGAGCAGCTCGGAATGACGGCGGGGGACCAGGAGGACTCGGGGACTGGAGGAAGCCCAGATAAGTAACTGGTCGCATATTATTATTATTATTATTATTATTATTTTATTTTATTTTTTTTTTTTTCCATTTAAAGTTTGAAGTTTTGTGGGTTTTTTTTTTTTGTTAGTTTAAAGGGAAGGTTCAGGGAGGGAGGTAAAAAAATAAAAATCAATTTCCACTTACCTGGGGCTTCCTCCAGCCCGTGGCAGGCAGGAGGTGCCCTCGCCGCCGCTCCGCAGGCTCCCGGTGGTCTCCGGTGGCCGACCCGACCTGGCCAGGCCGGCTGCCAGGTCGGGCTCTGCTGCGCTCCATGGCCTGGCACTTCTGCGTCCCACGCGGGCGCGCTGACGTCATTGGACGTCCGTCGGGCTGTACTGCGCAGGCGCAGAACTACCACCGGGAGCCTGCGGAGCGGCGGCGAGGGCACCTCCTGTCTGCCACGGGCTGGAGGAAGCCCCAGGTAAGTGGATATTGATTTTTATTTTTTTACCTCCCTCCCTGAACCTTCCCTTTAAACTAACAAAAAAAAACCCCCACAAAACTTCAAACTTTAAATGAAAAAAAAAAAAAAATAATAATAATAATAATTTACCTCCCTCCCTGAACCTTCCCTTTAAAGGAAGATTTAAACATGGAAGCAAAATAGGTTTTATCTTACCTCAGCAAGCATGAAATGCCTATTTCTAGAGTTGAGTTAAAAACTGGGTTAATTGTAGGACAATAGTCCTTTTCATTTGTCATGGTGAGTCAGCATAAACACCATTCCCACTTCCTCATTCCTCCATCTGTTGAGCCTCTTGTGTCACAAGCTATGATTTC
Source organism: Hyperolius riggenbachi (assembly GCF_040937935.1). Taxonomy (NCBI): domain Eukaryota; kingdom Metazoa; phylum Chordata; class Amphibia; order Anura; family Hyperoliidae; genus Hyperolius; species Hyperolius riggenbachi. Next base: position 208,385,094 of record NC_090649.1, on the reverse strand, counting down.
ATCCAGTATCGCTTATTGTTGCTAAATGCATTGGCTTCCTGCCCTGCTGTGTTTATCCAGTAAATTGTCTTGCATCTTTCCCCGTGGCAACAGTTCTCCTATTGGCTAGATGCCTTTCTGGCAACCCTGTATTGCTTGTCTCTACCTCGCCACTTCCTCAATGAAACTGCTCATTTTAGCAGAAGGCAAATGAGTGCAGAAATTGTGTGCCGAGTCTGCACCTATTTAAATGTATTCTTTCAGTCACAAGCTGATATTTTATTGAATATGTAATCCTGTCTGTGTTTGCTTCTGCGTCCTCTTGGGTATGGATATGGCTATGCAATGTTAGAAGACAAGCATGCTATGTCAGTTTAAAGACCAGCATATATAAATTTAAAGTGAACCTCCGGACTAAAAATCTACTCTGCAAAACTGTAAAGGCTTGGTGTTTAACAGTTTCATAGCATAAGAACTTTCTTTTTCTTACCAAAGCATCATTTTTAGCTGCATTTTTAGCAAAGCTCTGCCCATCAAAGAAAAAAAGCCCGTTTTTTTTTTCCTGATGCTGTGCAGAGCATGATGGGATTTCCTATGTTGTTGTTCACGTTGCCTAGCAACTGGGAGAGGTGCTCAGGACACAGGTCAGTTGGAACTGTCTCATGCTCCCTGTCTCCTCCTTTCAACCAAAAAGATGGCTGCCATCATGAAATGAAACATTTGCCTCTTCTTTTAAAACAGTGTGGGTAAGAGATTATATTACCTATCTATAACTAATGTAACTTAATGACAGTATGTTTGTTTAGGCTGGAGTTCCTCTTTAACTCAACGGAAGCTTGATGGCCACTTCACCACCATGCCCCTGATGACTTAACCTCTTTAACTCAAGGGAAGCTTGATGGCCACTTCACCACCATGCCCCTGATAAAACCCCTCAAGGACCAGACACTTTTTTTCCATTCCGACCACTGCAGCTTTAACGGTTTATTGCTCGGCCATACAACCTACTATCTAAATGAATTTTAACTCCTTTTCTTGTCACTAATACAGCTTTCTTTTGGTGCTATTTGATTGCTGCCGTGATTTTTAGTTTTTATTATAGTCATCAAAAAGACATGAATTTTGTCAAAAAGATTTTTTTTTTTTTTTAACTTTCTGTGCTGACATTTTTCAAATAAAGTAAAATTTCTATATAAATGTTTGTCCAAATTTATTGTGCTACATGTCTTTGATAAAAAAAAATCCAATAAGAGCATATTTATTGGTTTGGGTAAAAGTTATAGCGTTTACAAACAATGGTGCAAAAGTGAATTTTCCCATTTAGAAGCATCTCTGACTTTTCTGAGCACCTGTCATGTTTCATGAGGTGCTAAAATTCCAGGATAGTATAAATACCCCCCCAAATGACCCCATTTTGGAAAGAAGACATCCCAAAGTATTCACTAAGAGGCATGGTGAGTTCATAGAAGATTGTATTTGTCACAAGTTAGCAGAAAATGACACTTTGTGACAAAAAAATTTCCATTTCTGCTAACTTGTGACCAAAAAAAAAAAAGAAATCTGCCACGACTCGCCATGCCCCTCTCTCTGAATACTTTGAGGTGTCTACTTTCCAAAATGGGGTCATTTGTGGGGTGTTTACTGTCCTGGCATTTTGGGGGTGCTAAATTGTAAGCACCCCTGTAAAGCCTAAAGGTGCTCATAGGACTTTGGGTCCCTTAGCGCACTTAGGCTGCAAAAAAGTGTCACATGTGGTATCGCCGTACTCAGAAGAAATAGTATAATGTGTTTTGGGGTGTATTTTTACACATACCCATGCTGGGTGGGAGAAACACACAATTATCCATAGAGAGATTTCTCCCACCCAGCATGGGTATGTGTAAAAATACACCCCAAAACACATTATACTACTTATCCTGAGTACGGCGATACCACGTTTGACACTTTTTTGCATCCTAGGTGCGCTAAGGGGCCCAACGTCCTATGAGTACCTTTAGGATTTCACAGGTCATTTTGAGGCATTTGGTTTCTAGACTACTCCTCACGGTTTAGGGCCCCTAAAATGCCAGGGCAGTATAGGAACCCCACAAGTGACCCCATTTTAGAAAGACACCCCAAGGTATTCCGTTAGGTGTATGAGTTCATAGTTGATTTTATTTTTTGTCACAAGTTAGCGGAAATTGATTTATTTTGTATTTTTTTTCAGTGTCAATTTCCGCTAACATGTGACAAAAAAAAAAAAACTTCTATGAACTCACCATACTCCTAACGGAATACCTTGGGGTATCTTCTTTCTAAAATGGGGTCACTTGTGGGGTTCCTATATTGCCCTGGCATTTTAGGGGCCCAAAACCGTGAGGAGTAGTCTTGAAACCAAATGCCTCAAAATGACCAAGGGTATAGGCATCTGCAAATTTTGATGACAGGTGGTCTATGAGGGGCCGTATTTTGTGGAACCGGTCATAAGTAGGGTGGCCTCTTAGATGACAGGTTGTATTGGCACTAAAGTGCAGGAAGCGCAGGATGTTCTCAAATGGTGATCTGGACATGGCAGCAGAGAACATGAGCATGTGATGTATTGGGTGCATAGACCAATAAGACCGCAATACATTCTTTTTGACTAAACCCATGTTAAGGAGAAGGCCCCAAAAAATGTTAAGTTCGGAAACTTGGAGTGGTTTCCACCGAAAAGGCTGGGCATGGGAGCTTCTTGGATTGGCGGTTGTGTATTGTGTGGCATAACGGTTGGTCTCAGCCACAATCAAGTCGTAGAGACCAGCAGTGATCTGAAAAAAAAAAAATCTGTCACTGCGGTGGGGCGGTTGAAGGATTGGCCGGGTGATCAGAAGCCCGCAGGGGGCAGATTAGGGCCTGATCTGATGGATAGGCATGCTGGGGGTGACAGGTGGTGACAGGAGGTGATTGATGGGTGTCTCAGGGTGTGATTAGAGGGGGAATAGATGCAAGCAATGCACTGGCGAGGTGATCGGGGGGTGGGGTCTGAGGGTGTGGGCGGGTAATTGGGTGCACGCAAGGGGCAGATTAGGGTCTGATCTGATGGGTAGAAGTGACAGGGGGTGATTGATGGGTGATCACTGGGTGATTAGAGGGGAGAACAGATGTAAATAATGTACTGGGGAGGTGATCAGGGGGGGGTCTGAGGGTGTGGGCGGGTGTTTGGGTGCCCGCAAGGGGCAGATTAGGGTCTGATCTGATGGGTAGCAGTGACAGGGGGTGACGGGGTGATTGATGGGTGATCAGTGGGTGATTAGAGGGAAGAACAGATGTAAACAATGCACTTGGGAGGTGACCTGAGGGCGGGTCTGCGGGCGATCTGAGAGTGTGGGCGGGTGATCAGGTGCCCGCAAGGGGCAGGTTAGGGTCTGATCTGATGAGTGGCAGTGACAGGTGGTGATAGGGGGTGATTGACAGGTGATCAGTGGGTGATTGCAGCGGAGGATAGATGTATACAGTACACGAGGGGGGAATTTTGGGGAGGATCTGAGGTTGTGTGTGTGGGGGGGGGGAGGTGATCAGGAGCCCCCAGGGGGCAGTTTAGGACCTAATCTAAAATATAGTGCTGACAGGTAGTGATAAGGGGTGATTGATGGGTGATTAGGGGGGTGATTGGGCGCAAACAGTGGTCTGAGTGGGTGATCAGGGGGGGACTGAGGGGTGCTGTGGGCGATCAGGGGGCAGGGGGGCAGGATCAGTGTTTGTGTGTGCTTACTAGGGGAGTCACTGTGTGATGAAACGCGTAGGTGGGGACCCTTTAGGTAAGTTGACCCCAGTATACAGAACTTGGTAAACTAGCTGAAGTCGTGCTGTTCTATGTCTGTGGCCAGGGTGCTAGTCTGTTACAGCCAGTGGTTACCGTTGGTGCTAATAAACTCAATGGGAGATTTTACCAGGAGACGGCCTTGCTTATGCAGAGTGTGATTCCAAACTATGTAACAAGTAGCTAGCTGGTGAGTGCATTCACAATGTGGTAACGTACATTATTACCCCAGACCTAGTGGTGTCACTACTGGAGTGCACTCATGGTGCTTGATCTCTGTTTTTAATGTAGCAATACTTTGCACTATGTGTGATTTTTCGTTATTTAAGAGCTTCCTACTGAAACCTTGCCTGGGAGAAATTTGAAAGGAAGTGCAGTTGATTTTAAGACTGTAAAATCTAAGGAATGGAGTGAATCTTATTTTGTTTCAATCCACTGACATTTTGTTTAAAGTGTACCTGAGATGTGGCAATAAAAAGATTGAATACTTGGGGCTTCCTCCAGCCCCATGAGCACCAAGGCATCCCTCGCTATCCTCCAGAGTGCCTCCATTCTGCCGCAATCACTCCTGGTAATCTCGCTCAGTCGCACCAGTTGGCTCTTCTGCACATGCATGGCCCCTCTGCACATGCACAGAAGAGCCAACTGGCGTGACTGTACCAGATTACCTGGACTGATTGCGGCTGGCAGGGGCACTTGGGAGGACGGAAAGGGAGGCATCGGTGCTCATGCAGCTGGAGGAAGCCTCGCGTAAGTATCAAATCTTCTCATTGTCACATCTCAGGTTTCCTGTAAATCAACCATTGGAGCACAGTTATTCCTTGACTAGTAGCACGTGATGGGAAAGGATGCAAGATCAGGGAACTTCTAAAAAAAAATCTAGGTTTCCAGTCTAGACAGATATTCTGGTTTCCACATCACTGGAAATTTTCTGCTGACAATTCAGAAAGTCATATGACTGACTTGCAAAACTAAGCATATGAGCTTGTGAAAGAAAACTTCTTTGATTAGTTCAAAACTGCAAACATTTAAAGGGGCACTACAGCGAAAAACTGTAAAATTTAAAATATGTGCAAACATATACAAATTAGAAGTGTGTTTTTTCCAGAGTAAAATGAGCCATAAATTACTTTTCTCCTATGTTGCTGTCACTTACAGTAGGTAGTAGAAATCTGACAGAAGTGACAGGTTTTGGACTAGTCCATCTCTTTATAGGGGATTCTCAGGGATATAGTTATATATTTTTTACATTTTTACAGATTTTTGCTGTAGTGCCCCTTTAAAGTAATACTTCAGGAACAAAAGTAAAAACAGCGCTTCGTAGCCCACTCTGGGCCCATTCACAACACGTGCCTGCAGTTCAGTACACCACACTTTTGAGTCTGCAGGTGTATCAGACATGGCAGAGAAAACAATTACTGACGTTCACACTGCTGCATTTCACTGGTGTAAAGTGCGTTAGCACAAAGCAGGATGTATTTGTGTGCAATGCAGCACTTCCTCATTCATTATACAGTAGAGTTTTGATTATCTGACACCACTGGGATTGGCTAATGCCAGATAAGTGGGCTTTCTGGTGGCTTGAGACTCCATGTTAAAAATTGGCCTAACAAATACAGTACTACACCCCACTACATAAAGTACATAGCTGCCAAATGTCCCTTTTTTAGAGGGACAGGCTTTCTCTGGGAACTAAATCCCTCCTATCTTGTCCCTTTCAAGACTGCTGTGCAGATTTGTGTAAATGTGTCATGTTTACTATATGCCATTATGGTTCCTCTTAAAACTCTAGTTCCGTGATAGTAAAAAAACCCCCCCGAAAAAACTACCCACTGTTGGTGACTTGTCGATTTGATTTTCATACTTACCAGGGGCTTCCTTCTCCCATGAGCACAGAGTGTCCCTCGCCATTGTCCTGAGTGCCTCTGTTCAGCCGCAATCAGTCCCGGTAATCTGGCTCCGACAGTGCCAGTCAGCTCTTCTGCACATGCGCATTATCTGGCTCAGTTGCACCAGTTGGTTCTTCTGCGCAGGGGAGCCTCTAGGCATAGGCAGTACAGGCCATTGCCTGGAGTGCCATTGGTACTGGGGGCGCCATGTTGCTGGATTAAGCCATGCCCCCTGGATGAAGCCCCACCCCTTGTCTAAGCCCCACCCCCCAAGGGTGTTCTATAACTTGCTTCTGCTGCATCTGCTTAGCGTAAGTTGCAGGCAGCTGCCACTGTGTCCTTCTGTGCCTTGTACATCCCCCCCCTTTGTGCCTCCTTATGTCCCTTTTGTGTCTCCTTGTGGCTCCTTCAGTCCCTTGTGCCATGTCTGACCCCCTGTTTGTCCTTCTGTCTCCCTTTGTGCCTCCTGTCTCCATATGCCTTCTTCAGTCCCCCTGTGCCACCTTTGCCTCCTTCTATCCCCCTGTGCCTCCATATGTCCCCTTGTGCCTTTCTTTGCCCCCTGTGCTACCTCTGCCCCCCTGTTCCTTCAGTCCCACTCTACCTCCTTCTGTCCTCATGTGCCTCCTTCTGTCTCCCTTTGTGCCTCATTCTGTCTCCTCTTCTGTCCCCTGCGCCTTCCTCTGTCCCCCTGTGCCTCCTTCTGTGCCCCTTTGTGCCTTCGTGTCTCCCTGTCTCTCTGTCTGTCCCCCTCTGCCTTCTTCTGTCACCCTTTTGTGCCTCCTTCTGTCTCCCTTTGTGCATCCTTCTGTTCCCCTTTGTACCTCCTGTCTTCCTGTGCCTCCTTCTCCTTTTTCTGTCCCCCATCATGCTGCCTCCTGCCCCTTGTGTCTCCTTTTTGTCCCCCTTTGTGCCTCATGCCCCCCTTTGTGCCGCCTCCTGCCCCACATTGCCTTTGTGCCTCCTTCTGGCCCCCGTGTTCCTCCTTCAGTCACCCTGTGCCTCCTTCTGTCCTTTTTTTGTGCCTCCTTCTGGCCCTCATGCCTTCTTCTGTCCCCCTGTACCACCCGTTGCCCCTCTGTGTACTTCCTTCTGTCCTGCTTTGTGTCTCCTTCTGTCCTGCTTTGTCTCCTTCTGTCCCCCATTGTACCTCCTTCTGTCCCCCTGTGTGCTTCCTTCTGTTCCCTTGTGCCTCCTTCTGTCCTCCTTTGTGACTTCTTCTGACCCTCCTGTCTCCTTCTGTCTCCCGTGCCTCCCTATGTCACCCTGTGTGTCTTATTCAGTACCCCTGTGCCGCCTTCTGTCCCACTTTGTGCTTCCTTCTGTCCCCCTTTGTGCCTCATGAAAGTGGATCCCTGCCTATGTGTATTTCTTGGTGAAACGCTGCCGCAGTAAGTATAATTTCTGGTGAAATGCTGCCACATTATGATTATTTTCTGGTGAAATGCTACTGCGATATGATTATTTTCTGGTGAAACACTGCCGCATTAAGATTATTTTCACACGGGGAGGGGACTCTACTGTAACTGACAGCAATAAGATGGGCACTCGTACCCGTAATACACACAGGAAATGTACACTCTTGCAGATGTGCTATAGCCGTGTGACCTTATAAAACAAGGTTAACTATCTGAATTTCACATTAATATTATACATATAGTCCGTCAGTCTGTCACCCTATGTGGGTGGGGCCTCCGTTTCCTGTGACATTACATTCCAAATTCAAATGTATATTTATGGTATGTGGGTGCAGAGTAGGCATTATTAAAGGACCACGATCACTAAAATAAAAAAATGTAAAATACATGTAAACACATACAAATAAGTAAGTTTTCTTCCAGAGTACTGGATATCCAGCACTGCCGCAGATTGTGGGACAGAGCGGGTACAGAGAGAAACTTAGAGGGGACATAAAGGGGGCACAGAGAGAGACACAAAGGGTGCGCAAAGAGAGACAGGGACAGAGAGACACAGAGGGGGAACAAAGCTTGATTTGAAGAAAATCGTGCATTGAATCGAAATCGTGATTTCGGACAGAAATCTCTCAGTTAAATTTTTTTCCTAAAACCGTTCAGGCTTACTGACAGGTTTTTGGACTAGCCCATCTCCTCATGAGGTTTTCCTCAGGGTTTTTTAATGTTTTTTTCAAAAGCACCTAGTGAATGGCAGGTCCTCCGTCCAACTGCCAAAAAGGTGTGCAGCGATCAGGGAGGCTGGCCACCATCTTTGTATAAATCCTTTTCAGGGTATGTCTTAATACAGAATTAAATCCTTGCTGAGAATCCCCCGTGAAGAGATGGACTAGTTCAAAACCTGTCAGATTTCTACTACCTACTATAACTGACCGCAGCATAGGAGAAAATTAATTTATGACTCATTTTACTCTGGAAGAAACACTTCTTATTTGTATATGTTTACATGTATTTTAAATCTAGTGTAGTTGGACAGTCCTAAACCCTTAAGCCCCATCTACACCATACAAATTTTTTTTTGATTCGATTAATCGATTCGATTCAATCCAACATGTCCAATCGGGATTCAATCGGTAGTGTGATCGATTTGCCATTGTTTTGCAATGACATTCAACCACACTGTTGAATTGAATCCCGATTGGACATGACTGATTAAATCGAATCGCACAAAAAATTGTATGGAGTAGATTGGGGCTTTATGTAGCAGTCTATCCCTGTGGGATGATTGTGTTCTGCATTTTGTAACAGTGGTGGGTGGGTAGTCTTGGCTGCAGTTTCTTACTGTTGCTAGTAACAAATAATCAGTCAACAAGGCAGGAAACAATGAATTTTTTTTTTTTTTTTGCCCACTGTTACAGAACATCACAGTGGAAATGTGACTGACCATTTCTGTCTTTGCTACACGCAGGGAGTGTACTACATGCATATTAGGTTTTTTAAAAAAAGGGAGTTTCCTAAGAAAAGTGAAGCCTTGTTTTTCTTGCCCACACCGTTGCCGTGCATGTACCCCTGAAAGATATCTGACGAGAGCTTGTTGAATTGCTGACTTCAACTGCGCTCCTCTTCATGCAAGATCATGGCTGTACTGTGCCTGTGTGAATTTAGTCACACCTCTGCAGTAAGATGGAGCTGCTAATGGTCAGTGATATCTCACCTTGTCAGCCAAACTCTTCTGTGTCTGTTTTAAGGTGGCCACTAACGGTCCAATTTCTAGCAAAAAATCGTTCGAGCCATCAGAAATTTTGATCGGATTGGGTGTAAATAATCTCAGTTGGTGGACATAATCAATTATGAACGAGTGAAAAAAAATGTCGGCCGAATTAATTTTCATCGAACCAAAATTTGGATTTTCTTGTTGGTTGTGATAGGAAGCAAAGATTGGTTCGTTGATGGTGTAGTTAACGATGTATTACAATATTTCACTTCCGATCAGAATTTCTGATCGCTCTAACGATTTTTCACTAGAAATTGGATTGTTTGTGGCCACCTTTAGCAAGTCTGGATTGCTCTTGTAAAAATTCCTGCAGCAGGAGTTTTAGCAGAATCGTAGTGTGAACTAGGCTTATTGAGGAGAATGCAGTTTACAGTCTGCTAGTAATTTGATACAGCCATTAAGTGCCTCTAAATGCCAGGAATCATTTAGGTGCCCCATTCACACTGTCATTTTTTTGCCCAAGTAATTCTATGAGATTACTTTCACTGCAGCTTTGCGACGCCTTTGCGATTATCACCGATTGCAAACACACTGCATGCAGCATTTTTCCAGGGATTGCAAAATGCAAAAAAGTAATGCAAAATAGCAAATGCTAGTCGATTAGCGTTTACAAGTGTGAGTGGGGCTTTATGTGTGAATTGGCTCTAAAGCTTAAAGCATTTCTGAAGTTACGTGCGACATGAAATAAACTTATTAAAGCTTGTCTTTTTTTACAAAAATCAGTGTCTATGGCCACCATTACATGGCTGATCACGGTTGGTGTTGATGCTTGAACATCCAAGTACCTATCTCTAGTTTTTCTGCAGGTTTAAATGCTGTAATTTTTTTTTTTTTTTTTTTATACAGCGCCCATATCCTGTCTTCCTCAGTAATGTGACCAGCCCATCCATCTGTTGGATAAATTGTTTGTTGATTTTTCAAGCATATGGAACTCTGTGAGCAGGAAACCTGCCAATTCTATAAAATGTTTGTTTTGTGCCAAGCACAATGAAATGTATCTGGACAGGACCAGATTTTATCTAGGTGGTTTACATCCAGAAAAAAAATAAATAAACACGGGTGTCCTGTGGGTTTACAGCATTAGTGCTTAATGTGCATACACACGCACAATGCTTGTTGCCAGAAGGTATGTGAACTCAATCCCTTGAGCCGACTGCTGTACAGTTAGTCGCCACTGCTATAGCAGAGCATCACATCTGGAAATGAGAAGGGAGGACCCATGGCGCATGATAGAGAATCTTCTCATGAGAGTGATAAGGAGGGGAACAATAAATATGGCTTCTGATTGTAGTCCATTGCAGCTTAATTATCGGCAGGCAGACTGCAGGGGACAAATTTGCTCACTCCAGATACTTGGCTAAAATAGCCGCTTTGGCCAGGAACTTGGTAGCTGAACTTGACTAGACATGAGATAAACCTGTATGTATAGTTCCATTCATACATAAAACTTACCTACCGTATATACTCGCATATAAGCCGAGGCACCCACTTTTCCCTCAAAAACCAGGAAAAAGTTGTTGACTTGCATATAAGCCCCCCCCCCCCCCAATATATATAGCCAGTAGTAGTTAAAACGGAGTTGATTCCGGCGCCTGCAGGATGCAAGCCATGTAATCACACGTTTCCAGAGATGGAGAGCCCACAGTGGGACAGGCGCTCCTCCACTTTTAGCAGGGATGCAGTCTGTGGCCAGGAGCTGCTGCTCCTTCTAGTTTTACTTTGTGGAATGTACAGTTCAAACAGTATTTGGACAACTTTGGTTTACTAGTTAGCACTCTTTCTTCACAGTGCTAGAATTCTGGGTTCAACTTCTGTCATGTACAAGCTTAATGTACCTGTGTTTATCATCATGAACAGGACGCATAATGAATGTTTTTGCCACGAATAAAAGCAAATGATTGAATAAGTTGTTTTTTTTAACTTTAATTAAAATCTTTAACAAATACAAGTGATGAAACTGAGGATACAGCCATAATGTGGATCATACATTTTGTACATATACTGATTTTTACATTTATATGAAGTTATAACATTTAAATCTTGTTTATTAGGCAGTATTTGTGCCTTATTATTTAAACCATTAACACTTAAAAACTTAAACAATTACTTTAACACTTACTAAACCCTTAACATTTAACAATTACTAATTACTAGATATTACCTAAGAGACTATCAGATATTGAGATTAGTGATGTACAATGCGTTACCATAAGCTTGTGACAATGGTAGGTATTACTAGAACAAATACCGTATATACTCGCAAGCAAGCCGACCCCCCCCCCCCCCCCAACTTTTACCTGAAAGAAAAAATAAAGGAAAAAATGATTGACCCTCATATAAGCTATATAGTATAGTGCCCAGTATAGCTATAGCTAGTATAGTGCCCAGTATGGGTAGGTAGTGCCCCAGTATAGCTAGTATAGTGCCCAGTATAGCTAGTATAGTGCCCAGTATAGCTAGTATAGTGCCCCAGTATAGCTAGTATAGTGCCCCAGTATAGCTAGTATAGTGCCCCAGTATAGCTAGTATAGTGCCCCAGTATAGCTAGTATAGTGCCCCAGTATAGCTAGTATAGTGCCCCAGTATAGCTAGTATAGTGCCCCAGTGTAGCTAGTATAGTGCCCCAGTGTAGCTATTATAGTGCCCCAGTATAGCTATTATAGTGCCCCAGTATGGCTAGTATAGTGCCCCAGTATGGCTAGTATAGTGCCCCAGTATGGCTAGTATAGTGCCCCAGTATGGCTAGTATAGTGCCCCAGTATGGCTAGTATAGTGCCCCAGTATAGCTATTCTAGTGCTCAGTATAGCTAGTATAGTGCCCAGTATATACCAGTATAGCTAGTATAGTGCCCAGTATAGCTAGGATAGTGCCCAGTGTGTCCAGTATAGTGCCCCAGTATGGCTAGTGTAGTGCCACAGTATGGCTAGTGTAGTGCCACAGTATGGCTAGTGAGTGCCACAGTATGGCTAGTGTAGTGCCCCAGTATGGCTAGTATAGTGCCCAGTATGGCTAGGATAGTGCCCATTATGGCTAGTATAGTGCCCAGTATAGCTAGTATAGTGCCCCAGTATAGGTAGGTAGTGCCCCCCGCTCCCCCCCCCCCCTCGGCCTCCGCTATGACCTGAGCTGGCGCCGCATCTTCTATTATTCCCCTCTCCGCTCGTAAAGTAATTCAGAGCATCGCGCCCCACGGCGGCTGCTGTGATGATGAAGCAGGAAGCCATAGAGAGATAGCGGTTCCCATAACTACAGGAAGCCGCTCTCTATGGCTTCCTGCTTCATCATCACAGCAGCCGCCATGGGGTGCGCTGCTCTGAATTACTTTGCGAGCGGAGAGGGGAATAATAGACTATGCGGCGCCAGCTTAGGTGATGGCGGCGGCCGGGGGGGGGGGGGGCGCGGACCACAGGTGACTCGCAAGAAAGCCGAACCCCAACTTTTGACCCATTCGGCTTGCTTGCGAGTATATACGGTAGATTGTTGTCGCAAACTTTAAGTAAGAGCCAAATCTCTCTAAACACTCCATAGTTTTGTTCTTACAATAGTGGTTGGTGGGTATTGCTAATTATGTATGGATTTTTCTCATAAATTGAAAAGGTAACGTTAAGAGAACAATAATAAAGGAAATAGTATAAAGGAGATAAGAAGACATAAAGGAGAGAGGAACTGGAAGAACCTATCATCTGTATCAGTGAGCAGAGGTTTTACCAAGTCATTATTTATTAACATAGTTTTAGCCTGTCGTGCCGTCAGGAAGTCTGAATAAAAATTCTGTTACGATAGTTTTATTCCTCAGAATTTGTTTTCTAATTCCAGATTATGCTCAGTTTGTTGTATTATCTGGTTGTATGTTGGCACTTCTGTATTTTTCCAGTAGAAACAGATTAAGTGTCTAGTTGAAGCTAAAAGCTGAAAAATTATTACCCGATAATTTATTGGGGTAGGGTCTAGGCTGATGTTTAACCACTTCAGCCTACAGGGTTGAAATTTTTTTGCATCTGAGCAACTTTCACCTCCCATTAATTTGCTAATAACTTTATCACTACTCGGCACAATGAATGGATCTATATCTTGTTTTTTCCGCCACCAATTAGGCTTTCTGTGGGTGATACATTTTGCTGAGAATTAATTTATTGTAAATCCATTTTAACAGGAATATTAAAGAAATAGAAAAAAAATCATTATTCCTCAGCTTTTGGCTATTATAGTTTGAAATTAATACATGCTACCATAATTAAAACCTATGTACTTTATTTACCAATTTGTCCCGCTTATTACACCATTTAAATTATATCCCTATCACAATTTATGGTGCCGATATTCAATTAGGAAATAAAGGTGCATTTTTTCAAGTTGCGTCTATCACTATTTAGAAGCCCATAATTTAATAAACCATATTGATATTCTCCTTTGACATGAATATTTAAAAAGTTCAGGTAACTATTTGTTTTATTATTATTGTAATTTTTTTTTTTATTTTTTTTTTAATTAAAACTTGTATGTGGGTATTTTTTGGTTTGGGAGTTAAACAGGGGATTTTTAATGTTTAAAAATGTGTTTATTTAATTCAAAGTGTGTTTTTGGTGCTGTTTGCTATTTGGCCACAAGATGGCCACAGTCAAAAAGTCCTGGGAGCGATCGATCTCGCTCCCAGGAAGAAGAAAGAAGACCAGAGCTCAGAAAAGCCGCAGCGTCTGAAGAGACGCTGTCTGCTTTTCTCCGGGGGGTCTGATCAGTGAAAGGGATTCATAATCCCTTTCATTGATCGACGGGCTAACGGCCAGCAGCGGGGGCGCGCACGGGGGGGGGGGGGGGGGGTCTGGGGGGGGGGGGGGGGGACTGCGGGAGCCCGCGCAGCCTAACTGGATGAAAGTTTTCGTCCAGTTAGGCTGAAGTGGTTAATAATGCTAATTGGGTTGTAAGGTGGAATGGGGCTTTAAGAATTTTTGAAATCAGTTTTCCTATGTCCAACCAAAGATGCTGTATGATGGGGCAGCTCCATAGAATATGTAAGGTTCCTACACATCCACATCCTCTCCAGCACTTGTCAGAAATAGATGCATCAAAGTTTGCTAGTTTGCGTGGGGTCAAGTAATATTTTAAGTATATTTTTTGTAAGGATTCCCAGTGTGTTAGACAGTGTGTATATTTAGTGGCAGATTTCAGTGCTTGCTTCATATTCTCTATAGATATGTTTATGCTAAGGTCCTAGGGCCAAGTTTGTAAGTATTTGTTGAGCTTTGTCCCTGTATGTTTAAGCAGTTCATCATGCCATAATGAAATAACTTTTTTTTTTTTTTTTTGGGTATCCTATTGAGAAATGTTAATATGTTTCGGTAAAGCGGTTTGTAGGTTTGTTAAAGACTTAGTCCAATGAGCTAATCTGAGGTAATTAAAGAGATTCTGTACTGTACTGTTATGTAAAAATGTCTTACAATAAAAAGCATACCATTCTATTCATTATGTTCTCCTGGGCCCCTCTGTGCGGTTTCTGCCTCTCCCTGCTGCAAGCCTGGCTTGTAATTGTCAGTTTTATGCAGTGTTTACAAACAAGAGTAGCTCAGTGTGTGTGTCATACAGAGTGCATGGGGCCTGGAGAGGGTGTGTATAGCTTATATCCAATCACAAGCAGCACAGCACATTCCAGCCTGACTGCCTCAGCCCGACAGAGCCTACAGAGGGGAGAAGATTAGATAATATAACAGAGATAACACAGCCACTGTGCAAATAGGAAAGGCTGCAGTTAGACAGAGCACATTAGAACAAGTGTAGGAACTTATAGGATAGAAAAAATAAGGATGAAAATTGTTAGTCTCTTTAAAGTGTTGTTTGTTGTAAATGATTGAATTAGTTTAAGCAACTTCACAACAACTTGAGGCATTAATAAACTGCTACAAACAATGGCTGTTCCGCTTACCTCAACAGCGGGGGTGCAGGTTGTGGTCAGGAACTGATGCCCAGGCCTGCAGGATCGAATGCCATCCATGCCTCCAAAGATGATCGGTGCACAGTGTGACAGGAACGTTCAGCTAGTTATGGATCCTGTGTTGCCTGCACATGGGTGGCCAGAATGTGTTACGGAGCGGGGGGCGGGGGGGGGGGATCCTTCTCTTTTCATTTCAACATGCCAGATGGTCAGATAGGAGCTGATGCTGATTTCACTGAGGAGATACTACTGTATGTAGTAGGATGTGAGGAACTAACTCTCCCCTTTTAAGTCCCTTCCGACTTCTACCTGGGGTCACCTGTTGTTTTCTACTTAGTGGTATTTACAGGTTTCTTTTAAGATATGCCTGAGAAACAGCAGCTTCTACCCAGCATAACACTTTCCAATGCTGAGTTAAGAGTATTATTGAAGAGAAATCAAACTAGGCTAATATTTGTATGGTATTTAGGGAAATGTATGGAAAAGCTTTTGGAAGAAGTTCCAGGTAAGCTAAACTGGGCACATTATTTTCACTTTAGGTTTCCTTTAAAGTAGACCTCCAGTGTACATTGCATATTCAGTGGGTCTTCTTGTGTAAAGTTATAGCTTTTTGCTGGGGATTCTTGTGAGTCAGTCCTGGGGCTCAGTGTCCGCCGACTTCTGGCACATAGCACCGCCCACCCTGCTGAAAAACTCCATGGTGTTTTCTCTACTCGAGATACAGAGAACACCATGGCTTTTTCGGTAGGGGACAGTGCTTTTTTCCAGAATCTTCAAAAAGTAAGTAGCAGCCAGCAAATCTGTTGTACCTTCAGACAGAAGAGTTTGCAACTCCATGCGTACCATTTAATAATCTCAAATTATGGTGAGCTAAGCTTGGAGGCATTGAAGCAGTGCATGGTTTGGTTCCATCTACCTGAACCCCCAAGTAGATGGCAAAGAGTAATTTCCAATCCTGTGCATGTTAATCTTATAAAGGTGAATCTTCAGCATCACTGGTACTTTGGTACTTTAGAGGCATTTATTTATTATTTGACATCTAAATTGGAAAGAACATTAATGCAAAATGTATTAAAGGAGGAAGGATCTTTGTCTATTTTTACTTTGCAAAGACTCTGATGCTAGATCTGACAGCAGTTCTCTCTGGATTTGTCTTCATAATGGAAGCATAATGCGATGAAATGTTTTATCATTGTGAAGTATCATTAAACAGCACTTAGATGCCACATTCAGCAGAGGCCATTATGCCTATATCAAATGATGCTTATTCTATTTTGGGAATTATTTTTGATCTATTGATTTTAGTCGCTTCGGCATTCACAATAAAATTTTCCAAACAAGTTCATTGGTACATTTGTTTTTTTATTTTTACCTCTGTGCATGCATATTGCTCAAGCATTCCTTATATCACACAAGGCTTTAACTTCTGTTTTAATCTGCAAAAGCTGTGAAGGTAGGGCAAAGAATGGGTGAAGAACAGGCAAAAATTGCATGATTCAGATGTTAAAAGCTGGGAGACATGTGCCCACAAGACTTAGCTGTGTCTGCTGCCTAAGGTGCGTTCGGTTCATTTAAATAATGATTCAGGAGGGGTAATTCCTGTGCTACTAATGCTGCTCTGATCAGCCCACCTCTGCCCACTGCAGCTCTACGGCTCTGTAGTACCCACCTTTCTCAGTGTGTGTACAATTATTATTTTAATTTTATTTAGTGTTTATATAGCACCAGCACTGATATTAGCAGCGCTTAACAGAGTATGTAGTCTTGTCACAAACTGTCCCTTAAAAGAGCTCATAGTTGAATCCCCGCCACAGTCATATGTCCATCGTAATCTAGGCCCAGTTTAGATATCTGTAGAATTTTTTTTTTGTTGGGGGGGAGGGGCATATGAAAGTAAAATTAAAAAATTATAGTTCCTGGAGGAAACCCACAGACATTGAGAAAGCATGCAAACTGCTTACAGATAGTGCTGTGGCTGAAATTCAAACTGCCACATGCCGCCGTGACATATACCGTGCTCTGGTGTATACAACTTCCACAGAAGCGAATAGTGTTTATGGTCAGGCAACTATACACCTGAGCACGGTATGAACTTTTGTATTTTAACGTGTATGCAAGTTGTTTTGCACTACTTTTTCTTTGTCATTGTCTCCATGCATATCTTCATGCACATCTCCCTTGTAAATATCTGTAGAAGGGCGTAACTAGAGATCAGCGGGCCTGGGGAAAATTTTGATGTAATCTCCTCTTCCCAGAAGAAAAATATAAGGCTCCACATACAACTGTTAAAGAGTAACTGTCAGGCTGCAAAAGCTAATTTAAACCTCTATTCTCCTGTGTTAAACAGTTTAGAAGGAAGCCAAAAAGGCAATACTGAAGTTAAAAATCTCTCTTAGTTTTGATGTGTGCTGAACTGCAAGGATGTTAGACCCAAGCTCTTAAGAAGCCGAGAGCCGCATACCATACAGCAAAGCATTCTGGGGCCCTCCCCTCGGCTGCTAGTGATAACTTACAGGGCTCGTGTTACAAAAGCAGCAGCTCACAACACTGAAAAAACTCCCGGCAGAGTACACTGCAGGAGTCCGCTATTGTTCCTAGCCACATGGCTAATTAATATTCACTGCACAGTAGTGTTTTACATTACCAATCTTTTGTGTGAGTCTAATCATCAGGAAGCAGGCAGGACATGAAGACACATTTGGCTTCATAGGAGACAGACAAACATGGAACCTGCCATGAGCTGTCAGGAGCATCATTCTCTGCAAATACTATATAAAGATTCTGTGAAATCCAAACGTGAACAGTGAAATGCATATGTAATGTAAGTACAGCCAATGTTAAGCTACTGATATACAGTGCTGTGAAAAACTATTTGCCCCCTTCCTGATTTCTTATTCTTTTGCATGTTTGTCACACTTAAATGTTTCTGCTCATCAAAAACTGTTAACTATTAGTCAAAGATAACCTAATTGAACACAAAATGCAGTTTTAAATGATGGTTTTTATTATTTAGTGAGAAAAAAAAGTCCAAATCTATATGGCCCTGTGTGAAAAAGTGATTGCCCCCCCTTGTTAAAAAATAACTTAAAGGTGGTTTATTACACCTGAGTTCAATTTTTGTAGTCACCCCCAGGCCTGATTACTGCCACACCTGTTTCAATCAAGAAATCACTTAAATAGGAACTATCTGACACAGAGAAGTAGACCAAAAGCACCTCAAAAGCTAGACACCATGCCAAGATCCAAAGAAATTCAGGAACAAATGAGAACAAAAGTACTGTAATTGAAATCTATCAGTCTGGTAAAGGTTATAAAGCCATTTCTAAAGCTTTGGGACTTCAGCAAACCACAGCGAGAGCCATTATCCAAACACATGGAACAGTGATGAACCTTTCCAGGAGTGGCCGGCCGACCAAAATTACCCCAAGAGCGCAGAGAAAACTCATCCGAGAGGCAACAAAAGACCCCAGGACAACATCTAAAGAACTGCAGGCCTCACTTGCCTCAATGAAGGTCAGTGTTCCCGACTCCACCATAAGAAAGAGACTGGGCAAAAACGGCCTGCATGGAAGATATCCAAGGCGCAAACCACTTTTAAGCAAAAAGAACATTAAGGCTCGTCTCAATTTTGCTAAAAAAAATCTCAATGATTGCCAAGACTTTTGGGAAAATACCTTGAGGACCGACGAGACAAAAGTTGAACTTTTTGGAAGGTGCGTGTCCCGTTACATCTGGCGTAGAAGTAGCACAGCATTTCAGCAAAAGAACATCATACCAACAGTAAAATATGGTGGTGGTAATGTCATGGTCTGGGGTTGTTTTGCTGCTTCAGGACCTGGAAGGCTTGCTGTGATAGATGGAACCATGAATTCTACTGTCTACCAATAAATCCTGAAGGAGAATGTCCAGCCATCTGTTCGTCAACTCAAGCTGAAGCGATCTTGGGTGCTGCAGCAGGACAATGACCCTAAACACACCAGCAAATCCACCTCTGAATGGCTGAAGAAAAACAAAATGAAGACTTTGGAGTGGCCTAGTCAAAGTCCTGACCTGAATCCTATTTAGATGTTGTGGCATGACCTTAAAAAGGCGGTTCATGCTAGAAAACCCTCAAATAAAGCTGAATTACAACAATTCTGCAAAGATGAGTGGGCCAAAATTCCTCAAGAGCGCTGTAAAAGTCTTGTTGCAAGTTATCGCAAATGCTTGATTGCAGTTATTGCTGCTAAGGGTGGCCCAACCAGTTATTAGGTTCAGGGGGCAATTTCTTTTTCACACAGGGCCATGTAGGTTTTGAGGTTTTTTTCTCACTAAATAATACAAACCATCATTTAAAACTGCATTTTGTGTTCAATTAGGTTATCTTTGACTAATAGTTAACGGTTTTTGATGAGCAGAAACATTTAAGTGTGACAAACATGCAAAAGAATAAGAAATCAGAAAGGGGGGAAATAGTTTTTCACACCACTGTATGTGTTTATTTTCTCTGAGACCCTATACCTAACCGCTCCTCTTTAAAATTTCTGAAGGGATTGTTGAATTTAAATACAATTAAGCAGCAAGTCGCTTAACAACATACCAAAGTAGGCATGTCCCCTAAATTCTAAAATTAGTTGTCCTGAAATCACATACTCCGAAGACCCCCCCCCCCCCCCCCCCCCAAAATGTAAATAGTAATGCAAGAAAGCAGACCGTGCTAGGAATAAAGTTTCAACTTGTCTATTTTTCTTTGCTTGTGTGCTTGACTGGTTTCTTCCAGGTGCTTTGCTTTCCCCTACAACTTGAATATTGAAATGAGGCCATTCTTGCTCTAGCATGTCTGTGAGTCATTGATCATGTACTAGATTGTGAGCTGATATGTAAATGTTTCTATTGGGTCTGAATGCATTATATTTTGGCACTATACACAGGGACTAAAATTCTGCCACTTAAGTCAATTTTCCTTATTCTGACAAGTTTTTTTTGTTTTTTATTCTCAAGCATGTGGATTGCCAAGATGCTCTGGAGACAGCAGCACGAGTGGAAGGTCTTCCTTTGGATGTCTCCATGCACTCCAACTTGCAAATCCTGAATGAGAATTACCATAAAGCCAAATACCACTATGGCTTACATCTGCTTAAGCCATTTCGGCTTACATCGAAGTAAGTTTCTTTTGCACTTATCAGTTTGAGTCCACCTCTAGGCACAAATTTTTCTGCTAGCCCCGTGCAGGCACTTAGTGGTAGCACTTGATTTGATCTGTCTATAAGCTGCATGAGTAGCTTTTTAAGAACTGGGTAAGTAGACTCTCCATTTATGAAGAAAAGATCTTGGGATATGATCCTTTATTTTGTGAAGGATCAAAACACAGTCCTTTTTCAGGGCAATCCACCTTACCCACCAACACTTGTTTATAACTTTAAAAAGGACTATATAAGTTAATGCAATCTCAAATGGGCAAAAAAAAGTCTCTGAAAAAACTTTGACACACATAACATACATCAAAAAGTACGGTTCTTCAATATCACAGTGATAGGTCTTGAAAACACATAGAAAAAGATTGAATCAACAGACGGTTGTAGCTTTGCGGGTATTAAACTTCAAGGCAAGTAGACTCTCCAGCATACTTCCAGAGCAGCGTCCACACCCACACTGCCTGCTGTTGGCCATGCTTTTTAGTCATGCAAGCCAACTTTTTCTCACATAGTTTAAAGTCTGCTACTGTGAGACTTTGTATGTAGATCAAAGTCTGGACCTGTGTGGTTTTTTTTGTTTTGTTTTTTTTTCTGAGGGGGAAAAAAACACCTTTCTCTGCACAATTTCTGTACACTGTATTGTGTTATTGTAGACTACTGTGCATATCTTAGCAAAACATTTTTTCCCCCTTAATGTAATTGCTTTTTTTTCTACAGACACCAGCATCCAGTCGATAATGCTGGACTGTTTTCCTTCATGACTTTCTCTTGGATGACACCACTAGCACGTCTTGCCTACAAGAAGGGTGAACTCCTTTTTGAAGACATTTGGCCATTGTCAGTACATGAGTCTTCTGATGTCAACAGCAGACGGTATGTAGTCAGTAGGTGGCATGGTGCTCACACTAACAAGGCTTTGTTGATTGCTGGGAACCCCAGGAGTTTGGCTCGATTTCCTTGTTCAGAAATACAGCTATCTCTTCCCCTGCAATTCTCAACTTGTGATGATCATGTCCCTAAGCATGTGAGCCAAGGTGGGGAGGGGAAGGTAATCAAATACTACTTGATGCATAGTTAGATGCAATTCTGATTAGTGACTTAAGGCCCGTACTCACGGGCTGCAAAAGTGGCCTGTCGCCAGCACACGTGAACGTGTGCGCGCGACAGGCCGGCGACAGCTCGTCGCCAGGTCCCTCCGCGTACACACGCGGAAGAGGGACCAGCTCTGCGACGGAAGCTGTCGCCGACGTTCCTCCCCCGCCGCCGGAAGCGCCGTATTGCAGTAAGAGGTTGCTATCGCTAGTCCGCATACTCACGCGGACTAGCGACAGCTGCGGCAGAGTTGCGGCGGCAACTGTCTCCAGGCGATTGACCGTGCCAATCGCCCGGCGACAGCAGCGACGAGCGACGGTTCGGGGTGCGCGCCCGTGCAACGGCCCATACTCACGGGCGACCTGTCACCGCAACACGTGCGCGCCGCGTGTTGCGGCGACATTTGTAGCCCGTGAGTATGGGCCATTACTGAGGCTCAGTAGAGCACGGTTAGTGACAGCAACCTATGCTGCTGTATACGTCACAGCCTTACTGTGGCAGTTTTCAGAAACATAGATGCAACTGTATTGCCTAGTAGTGGGGCCGAAGACGTCAGAACATGTGAGTATTTAACCCTGTCAATTTGTCCAAATTAAGACAGAGCCTGTCCTTTTTTGACTTAAGTTCTCTTTAAAGTAAATAATATCCCTGCATACAGAAGTGAGGAAACTCATTTTAGGTTTGATACTTAAAGAGGAGCTGTTGAGAAAATTTTAAGATTTAAAACCCATACAAATAAGTACATTTCTCCCAAAGTAGAATGAGCCATAAATTACTTTTCTCCTTTGTTGCTGTCACTTACAGTAAGTAGTAGAAATCTGACATTACCAACAGGTTTTGGACTAGCCCATCTTCTCATAGGGGAGTTCTTAGGGTTTTTGCTCCGTCCAACTGCCAAAATAGGGTGCAGCGAGCAGGGAAGCTGGTTAGCATCTTTGTATTAATCATTTTCAGGAAATGTCTTTATAAAGAATAAAGGCCATGCTGAGAATCCCCCATGAAGAGATGGACTTGCCCAAAACCTGTCGGTAATGTCAGATTTCTACTACCTACTGTAAGTGACAGCAACATAGGAGAAAATTAATTTATGGCTCATTTTATTCTAGGAAAAATGTACTTATTTGTATGTGTTTTAAATTTTAAGATTTTCACGACCGTTCCTCTTTAAGTAGAGGGAAGACTGTGGCTGGTATAGAGCCTTTCTGTTCCTCCATCCAGCTCGTTGTTCCTACATTGTTCGCCTGCTAGGTTGAACAGCTCTTCAGAACTAGTTGTGTCCCCAAGGACAAATTAATTTATATTCCGCATACATGAGTTTGGACTCTAGTAGTTCAGAAGAGCTATTTGGGTGAACAGCTTCAATGGCTGTCAGCGGAGGAACAATGGGCCGCATGATGGAATGGGAAGTCTCGATGCTATCCAGAGCCTTCACTCTACTTGGGTAAGTATCAAACCTGAAGTGAATTTTTCACCTCAAGGTTGCTTTAATTATGGGAATAGATATACAATGTTTTAACAACTTTATGTATTCTATGCAGCTTAGAGAAACTGTGGTTTGAAGAGGTGAAGGAGCGAGGTGCTGAGGAGGCCTCTCTTCGTAGCGTTGTGTGGAAATTCTGTCGCACCAGGCTAATAATTTCCATCATGTGCCTGATGCTCACCCAGCTGGCTGGCTTCATTGGTCCAGTAAGTAGTTTCCACCCTGTTTCACATGCCGAGGTAATGCCATTCCAAGGGCTTTTTTTCCGGTGCCCTCTTTGCCTTCTTCCAAGGTTTTGAAAAAGTTAAGCTATAGGTCTTTAAAACAGTTTTGCCTTTGTTTTTCTGTCCTTATATATCATGGATTTATATGTTCCCTAGTGCAAGATAAAGTGTAAATGTTATTGGCTATAGGATTCTACTAGTTAATCTTTGTCAGTGTAGAGAGGATAGCATATTTTTATGGCTTTATATTTGGCTGGTGCCAGTGGAAGCCATTGTAATCCTGGACTATTTGGTGCCATTTGTCCATGTCTCTAAAAAGAAATTATAGTTAAATAATGAGGGGGCACTTATCATATGTGCATGCACGTATGCCTAATTCCTCCCACTTTCTTAAACTATATTATGCAGTTTAATAAATGTTACCTTTTGCTGGTTTTTCTTGAGGTGTAGACAAAATTCACTGCTTTTAGTACTAATTTTCAGTGTGCTGTTTAAAGATGAAGTTGCAATGAGTTGGTAAGTACATATGGGGTCTTTTTTTATTTTATTTTTACAGTTAATTTTTATAGTGTAATTGATTTTTTATTTTTTATTTTATTTTTTTATTTTCATTCTTTTTATGTATGTGGCTCTTCATGTTTCTCTATATTTTTAATTTGGAGGAGTCATGGGAGTGTTCCTATTAGGGTATAATGAATTCAGTGGTTTAGTTTAATCAGGGGTCGCTCAAAACCTTAACCAACAAACTTCATTAAGAAGAGCTTCTGTCATTGTTATACTGCATGGGTGGCGGTTGCTCCAGGGAAAAGAAAAGAAAAAAGTGTACATTTTGTGTAGACATGTCAGTATAGCTGAACAGTAGTAGGCCATTCAAGATTTCTGAAAACATAAAAAAATGCTGAGCTGTAGCTATCTCCCTGGGCTTTTACTGAAGATCACATGCGACTAAATATAAATAGTTTATTGTAGGCTTGAACGTGGTTATGATTTTCAGGACATAGGTATGCCGATAACATACTTAATTATTAACTGTTGCTGTTCTGACAGGTGGATTAATTCATTACCGTTACAGCTATATTTTATTTAATTCAGTCAACATTTACATAAATAGTATTTTTAAATGGTATAGCTAAATTTACAGTTTGCGAACCTTTATGCCAATATGTATGAAACTTTTAGTCCACAATGTACAACAGGAAGCTATGACTAAGAGCCGAGGTAGCTCAAAACATGTTAGCTATTTGATGCATGCATTCATGTTATACTGGATACGTCCTAAATAAAGATTTGGAATCCTGGATAAGTGCGGACCTTCCTGTTGTACATTGTGGGCTTTGTTGACCTGGTCGTGCACGGTCCGGTGATTGGTGGGTTGAGCGGAGTTCACAGACTCTATAAACTTTTTTAGTACCGTACATAGTAAATTACGTTAACTATTATAAACGAGTAAAATGGTTGTCATTAATTCCCTACTGTTTTGAACCACTTTTAGTCCCTATGAAGTTGAAGATTGCACTCTGTTCGTCCTATTTCTGATTATCAGGATATTTTCAGTTAGTAACCAAAGTGAAAAGTGCACCACTGGGTTGCAGATGGCAGATAGGGGTGATTTCCTACAAGGGATGCAATGCTTTAAGTGCAATGGAATATTTAGTAAAAATATGAAAAGTAAAATAAAGCAGATCTTCTGAATATGGCTGGAGGTTTTGAAGTAACAGCAATGCAGATTCATAACACTTAACTACATATCCTTTTAAACCACCCCCCGTGCATCTTGCTCACCATTTAAGCATTAAATCAGAATAGATTTACAGTGCATTATGAATGCTGACATCCAAAATATAAGCCAGCATTGTAATTTTTGTATTTTCAGTTTGATAGAAGATTTTTGCGGTTTGTTAGCTATTCCCACTGATTTTAATGTAGCCAAATATGGGCATCTCTTAATTGATTGGTGCTTATTTGCAGAGTTATGTGGAATTCAGTTGTGACTCTGTCATTGTTGAATCCTTATAGTTGCACTAATACATATGCTACAAGATGTTCTTTTGAATTGCATATACTGCTATTCTCATTTAAAATTTATAGTCGTCATGAGAAAAATGTGAATATTTTTGCCCTGGTTGCTAATTTACGTTTGTATACTTTCTTTTCTTTTGTGTCACTGTTAATTTTATGCTGTTATGTTCCAGTTCGTGTTTAATGTTTCTGTTAGCTGCTACAGTCCTTAGAGGCACCATGCATGGTACAGATGTGTTGAGTTTTTGTGAGGTTCTTCTTGTGGACTTGTGTCCTTTTGGTTTATCATGAAGTGTCCTTTATTTCAGGTAGTAAAAGTTGTAATTACACATAAGCATATTTTAGATTTTAAATAGTGAACTTTAGACTGACCTGTGTTTAACTTCATCCTAGAAATTTAGACACATGTGAACTCCCCTCCCAGTGTTATAATTGCAGTTCAAAGTTGTTACTTTAAGGGCAATAATGGAAGGCTAGATTACAGTTAAACAATTTTTTTTTTTTAATTTTTTTTTTGCTTTTATTGTGTAGTGGTGTTAAATTCATTTACAATGTAGCTGTCATGAAGATGTTATGGTGGCACTATGTCTTGTTCATAAGGAGTAGAACAATATTCAGATAAGCAAAGGTGAATGAGTTTGATTGTCCATGCTTGTTGTTTGTCCAGCCTCTCCAAGCTTCCAAGTGAGACGCTGGACACCTGGTGGGTGGGCGAGGTGTTATTACTAACGTAACCTCTGTAGTAGAACCAATGACAGAAGCTATTCTTTAGAATTTCCAGGGTGACAGCTCTGCTGCCAGATTGAGCCAGACAACTTGGGCAGAAACCTTCGCGGTTCAAGATTAAGGTAAGGTCATGTTTATTCCACGGGAATGCTTACAACCACAAGAAGCTTATGCCTATGGTAACATTAATCTGCAGAAGTTATCTCATTAATTCAGTTAACAGTTGCTGTCATTATTTGCTTTCCATTTTTCATTTTTGTTCACCTGGCAAGAGTTAATATAGTTTTGAATGCTGATAAACCTTCTTTTTCTTTATTTTATTTTTTTATTATAATATGAGAGAATTGACAATTTGCTCAACTTGCTGCCTGACCACAAGACAGCTGCCTCTCTCAGCCCTTGTGCAAGGTCTCTAGATGCAGGTCTTCAGTTGCTTTTCTTTTTTATGTTTTTTATTTTTTTCCTTCGCTTAAATATTATAAGTAGGCTGATCCATTCTGCACCATCAAAATTTCAAACAAGCAGGCATTCCAGTGTTGCCCTCCCAAACGAGCAAACCTATGTGCAAATTGCCTGCCTTTCTGAGCGCTGCCTTCCCCCTATTTAATCACGAGTTGAAAGCATTTTACCCCGTCAGGGGTGGCTGAGGAAGCCTCTGAGGACATGGACTCATCGGACTCTACCTCTATTAACAGGGAAGGCAGGCTGGTAATACGTATCCTCAGGTTCCTCCTGTACCTACTGATGGCATATGCTCCCAAAGCTTCTAAAATGTGCCAACTGCATGCCAGCTGATTGCTTGGCTCACTTCTACAGACTGATACACAAGGACTAGAAGAGACTCAAAACCGTTTATCAATCAGATCTTTATTCTTCAGTATGGCATATCGATAATGGTTTTCTTTTGCCTTTTCTTTTCCAAGAGGAATCAGTGTGCAAGCCTGCAAAAAAGATTACGTTAGATAGGGGTTCTGTTCATTTTTTGTTTTTTGTTTTTTTGATTGTTAAATTACTATTATTGATATGTACGTTATGTGCCTGCTAATTTTATCTTTGAACTGTATGTGTTTTTAAAGTTTTTACCGTTGTATCTTTGTATAGTGAAATATACCCCACTCCCTTTAATAAAATGTTCTTCTTAAAGTCATAGTTATTTTTTTTATATATTATACCTAATGATTAGTTAAATTGCACAAATATTTGTGTCATAGCCTTGAAATAGTTTAAATGTAATGGATTCATTTAGAAATAAAGAAAAAATGCAGACATAGGAAAGAGCAGTTTGAAAACGGCGGCTGGAATAAGAACCAGTGAGACCTTTGCTTTAATCGAAGAAAATACCTATTCCCTGGGTAAGCTTTTTAAGTGATGAGAGTAAATTGACTGTTTACTTTGCTTGTTTTTTTTTTTTTTTGTTGTTTTTGTTTTTTGTTTTCCTTTTGTCTATGATAATAAACTGCTGATATTTATTTTCAGGGATTTATTGCCAAAATGTCCTTCTCTTCCCCAACTGTTCAACTGTAGGTACAATTGTTCCTTTCTATCCAATGCGCACGCTGAACGCAAAATATATTTAAGTAATTATATTAAAGTTTTTAAATTATTATTCATTTGTTTTAATGCATTACTTTTCTATTACACTACTTTTTATTTTGGCATTCTTGGTCAGAGCAAGTTTTGTGTTGAGTTGGAGTATGTTGAGCTTTGTCACTGGGGCATTTGTGTAAACTAGCTACATTCTAGACTTAAAGGTAATATTCATCTGCTTATCCAGAGCAGAGTAGATTTTTATTTCCTGCCATCAAACACTTAAGTATTTTGTAGTCAAAATGTTACACACTTGTCTGAACTGTTTAGTTTTCCATACTAGCATAAGGCTAGCCGTTTTCTAACTTAACATAAAACTTGCCAATATTGTTGATTGTGATTGGGGAAGGACCTCACGCCCTCTGCCTTCTTCCCTGTAGGCATTCGTAGTGAAAAGCCTCTTGGAATATACTCAGCATAGTGATACCAACCTCACATACAGCTTGCTCTTACTCTTTGGGCTTCTGATGACAGAAGTTGTCCGTTCGTGGTCCTTGGCACTTACGTGGGCTTTGAATTATCGCACCGGTTCACGGGTTCGAGGGGCAATACTGACCATGGCGTTCAAGAAAATCCTGAAGCTAAAGAACATAAAAGAGAAATCCATGGGCGAGGTCAGTATTGTGTAAATTAAGGTCATTCCATTCCCCAGAATGCTTTTTATCTATTGCCTTATCAAAATTCAATGTGTATTTGAGATAATTTGGAAAAGATGTGGTGTAGTCGTCTTAATCGATATTCACTTTCAGACATCTAATGACTGAGTGAAACCTCGTAACTATTAGCTTCATTATTTGTCTTGTAAATCTTCCCTATTTAATTTAAAACTCAAGCCCAGTTTTTTTTATATGTATTCTAGCAGAATATTATTTTAAGTTATGTACAAGAAAGTCTTGTTAAAAAATATACTGTGTTTTTCGGAATATAAGACGCTCCGGCATATAAGACGCACCTAGATTTAGAGGGTAAAAATCAGGAAAAAAAAAATAAACTAAACCTATGTGCGTCTATGGTGCAGGGGCTTCTTATGGACCTCTAACTCCCCCAAAACTGTCCTTATCTAAGCTACACTGCCCATCTATACTAACACCTGCTATATACACTTCACTTACCCCTGCTGTCCCCACCAACTACACATTACTTCACTAACCCCTACTACCACCACCAACTACACTACACTACACTACAGTATACTAAACTTCCCTCACTAACACCTGCAGCCAACCCAAACTACACTACACTACACCCTTGCTGCATCTTACCTGATCCTGTCACCGCGATCCTCCCCTCCATCTGCCTGTCATCACCCGAGAGTCGCAGCAGCTGTCATCTGAGGGTCCCATTAGGTGTCATCAGAGGGTCCAGCAATCCCACCCAGTATTCCTGCTCTTTAAGTGTCCAGGTTGCCGGCTCCTCTTCGCTACAGTCATGCTTGAATGCAGGCTCGCGATGATCACGCGGTAATTATGCGCTGCCGGGGCCGACTTCCTCCATAGTTATGGCGTCCTCTTCTTAGATACAGTGCCCCCTTCTGCGTGACGAGCGGCGCACGCCCGCTCGTCACACAGAAGGGGGCACAGTATCTAAGAGGAAGCCGTAACTATGGAGGAAGTCAGCCCCGGCAGCGCGTAATCACCGCGTGATCATCGCGAGCCTGCATTCAAGCATGACTGTAGCGAAGAGGAGCCGGCAACCTGGACACTTAAAGAGCAGGAATACTGGGTGGGATTGCTGGACCCTCTGATGACACCTAATGGGACCCTCAGATGACTGCTGCTGCGACCTTGGATGACGGCGGACAGACGAAGGAGGCGAGGATCGCGCTGGCAGGATCCGGTCAGTAGGTTATGGAGCAAAAATACCGTACCTTTGGAATATAAGATGCACCCACTTTTCCCCCCCAGCTTTGGGGAAGAAAGAGTACGTGTATATATATATATTATTTTCAAAACCCGAAACAAAACAAACTTTTCCACGCCATTTCATATATCCTCAGTAACTAAAAGCTAAAAATTCACATTTAGGCATGATTAATTGGGTGCTATGAACTGAACAGTATTTTTCCATTTCTTGTACAAAAATTATAACATTTTTAAAAACTTTTTCTTACATAATTCATATAAAATAAAGTTCTATAACGGGCATATATAAAAAACTGTGCCTGAACTTAAAATTTGAAACGCATACAATTAAATTATTTTTAATTCTACATTTTAAAACAAAATTTAAAATAAATCCTAGTGCCTCTCAGGACTATTCATTTTCTGAAGGGGTTATTTTACTTAGAGGTGAAAATGTTGTTTATATTTTAAGATTATATGAAATTGACCCCAGATAGTTCATCCTAAATTAAAGTAGACCATATACAGTTCTGGGCACTGCATTACAGGAGGGATATTGCAGCTTCAGAGCAGGTGCAGAGACGAGTCACAAAATTGATTAGAGGGAGGGAAGGGCTCACTTCCCAGGGAATGTTAGATAAAATGGGCTTATTTAGTCTGGAGAAAAGAAGCCTAGTGTTGCTTGTACACAGTACAATAAAAACGTTAGATTTTCCAGTTTTTTTTCGACTAAAACGATTGAATCGAATGAAATCAAGAAAAATGAGCGATTACCTTTTTTCCAATAAAAATCCAATTGGACATGTTGGGTAAATCTTTATATTCGATCTAACTGAATAATCAAACAAAATTATCTAATCGGAAAAAAATAATAATTTTACCATGTATGGGCACCTTAAATTGTAAATTTAACATGTATAATACATCAGAGGGTAATCTAAAAGCTTGGCAGATTTGTTTTTTTGGCCCTAGGCTTGTGCAAAGGACAAGGGGGGACAACCTGCACATGGAGGAAAAAAGGTATGACCACCTATTCAGGAACTGGTCCTTTACGATAAGTGGTTAAAATTTGAACTATATTACCACAGGAAGTAGTTATGGTAAATTCTATACCTGTGTTTTAAAGGGGGCAAGAATGCTGTCCTTGCATTATGGCTATAATTACTAGGTACTTTTTGACAGTGTTGATCCGGGGATTTTATCTGATTGCCATCTGGAGTGGGAAGGAATTTTGTTTTAATTTTAGGGCTTATTTGTCATGGCCTTGTCAGGGTTATTTACCCTCCTGGATCAGCTGAGATATTCAAGGGTGCAGACAAGTGTTATGCTAGTACCATACTTTCTAGTTGAACTTTATGGACAAATGCTGTAAGGGTGATATAACTATTTAAAACAAAGCTGCTTACAGATACAAATTAAGAACATTAAAGTTCTGTCAAAGGCAGTCAAATAAAAAACAAAAAAGTTGCAGTGCTTTTGATGACTAATTAGCAGTAGCCTGTGGATATCTGTGCTCCCTGGTGAACATTTTAATAGAGTAGAGCAGGGTTCTCAAACTCAACTTACCTGGGGGCCGCAGGAGGCAAAGTCAGGATGAGGTTGGGATTTCACAAAAAAAGTCAATCAGCAGCTCCCGCCCCCCCCCCCCCCCCCCTTGCATTGATTATTATTTCAAAATCAAATTCACACTGAAGCGAACTATTTTGCCTATTTTACCTTATAGTTCGCTTTAGTGCTCCCATTACAAGTAATCAGCCGTGTCCACGCCGCTAAACGAGGGCTGCAGAGCCCCCAAATCGCCCGGGGGGCATTCCGCCGGCATTTCCTGGAAGGGGCAGAGCTTTCAGCTTCAGCTCTGCCCCTCCTGACGTCAATCGCGGCGCGTCGCCGCCTCTCCCTGCCCCTCTCTGTGAAGGAAGAGTGAGAGGAGCGGGCAGAGCCGGCGATGCGCCGCGATTGACGTCAGGAGGGGCAGAGCTGAAGCTGAAAGCTCTGCCCCTTCCAGGAAATGCCGGCGGATTGCCCCCCGGGCGATTTGGGGGCTCTGCAGCCCCCTTTTAGCGGCGGGGATGCGGCGGTTTACTTGGGAGCACTGAAGCGAACTATAAGGAAGCTTTTGCCGGCGCAGGCCACAAAATATTGTATCGAGGGCCGCAAGTGGACCGTGAGTTTGAGACTCCTGGTGTAGGGGGATGTACAGCCATCTCCCTCTGCCTGGTGTCCATAATCTGCTCTGAGCTAAGATCATGCTCCTACTTTCCAATGGCAGCATTCCTAGCTTCCGTAATATAGCTCAAGTAAGGCTTTAAAAGACATATATGTGATAAGATTATACAGTCAGATCATGTACTGTATGGCAGGTTTTGTACTATGCAAAAGCTGATTGTAGTGGTGCAATTTGTTGCATATTGCTGAGTTATTAAGCACCAGCCCTGTTGCTGTTTTTGTTTTTTTTTTGTTTTTGTTTTGTTTTTCTTCTGTTTTACTATAGAGGGGCTTTAACTAAACTGAGATACCAGTCAGGATTTGTTGGATCAAACTGCCAAATAATTACTAAGAAACAGAGAGATCTTTCAGCTGTGCCCATTAATTGCAGTAGACTTTCAAAATTTCAATTGATCTGTTAAATGTTCTCATTTGAAAAGGTGGGAGTTTATCTACTGGAATTACTGACACATTTGCTGTATTGCCTTTGCATTTGGATTAGAAACCTGTTTAAAAAAAAAAAAAAACAAATAAACTCTTAATTTCCCATTCATTTTTTTTTCCAGCTCATAAATGTTTGCTCCAGTGACGGTCAGCGGATGTATGAAGCTGCAGCAGTTGGGAGTTTGTTGGCAGGTGGGCCCATTGTTGCAGTTCTTGGAATGGTTTACAATGTCTATGTTTTGGGTCCCACTGGTTTCCTTGGCTCTGCTGTTTTCATCCTCTTTTATCCAGCTATGGTAAGTCTGTTATGCAGTTATTGTTATAAAATTATCATTTTTGTTTCAATCAAATTGATTTTGATACGTGCCTCTTTGTAAGGTGGTGGTTATGATGTGACTGTAAAGCCGTGAACTATATCCTAATAGAAGCTTCTAAAAATGGAATCTTTAACAAATTCAAATACTCAGAAATAGTGGCTGTCCTTCATAATATGAATATAAATGACAAGTTTTTTTATTGTACAATCGGACGTAACCTTGAAAAGTATTCTTAATACTGGTTAAATTGGTAGCCAGAATATTTAGTAAAGATCTTTTTGCATGTATTATGTGTCTATAAGGACTTGAGGTGGCCACTAATGATCCAATCTTTTTCATCCAATGTTACCAAATCAATGTAGTACAAAGGTAAATTGAGTGAATATATTGAATGGATAATTTAGGCAGTCCCTTTATATTACATAGAATTGGTAAGATTGGATGAAAAAAAATTGGATCATTAGCAGCCACCATTTGTCTGACCGCAACATTTTACATTTCTGTAGAGGAAAGGGTGGAAGCAATGTTTTTATTCAAGTGGGATGGGAAAAAATTCAAAACCCTGTATGCAGTAATACACGTCAGGGAGACCTAGCAGCACTGGCATAGAGATCACCTATTGCAGCTGCTATAAGAGCTGGGGTGAAGGGGGTCCGCTGCAGGTCTCATGGAGATCTGCAGCAGACCATGATATGCAGAGTTATAGGCAGCTGAGTGCTGAAGGGAAGTTACGTAACTCTATGCCAGCTCCATGTGATCTTTGTTCCTTATGCGTCCGAGGCTCTTTGATTACAGTGCCATCTGTCATTGCGTAACTTGCGCGGCAACACAGGGCACAGTTTTAGAGGCTCTGAAGCAGGAGGAACGAAGATCATCATGCAGTTGGCGGAGAGGTTTGTAACTTCTCTCCAGTGCTCATATAATGATTACTCTATTTGTATAGTGCTCTTCTTCTGTCAGACTCAGTGCTCAAGAGCTGCAGCCACTAAGGGTGCACTCAAGAGGCACCATGTAGAGTTAGGGAGTATTGCCCGAGGACTCCTTACTGAATAGCTACTGACCCTAACCAGGATTCAAACCCTGGTGTCCCATGTCAGAGGCAGAGCCTTTAACCAGTTGCACTATCCAGCCACTGCATGCGGGGGGGAGGGGCAAGTGCAATTTTCTTTTCGGGTTGGGGGGCACGAATGGCTCTGCTACAGTGCAGATGTGGCCTGGGATGGGAGAATTCAGCTGACTTTCCTCAACCCAGGTGAGTATCTGTTGTTTTGGCTCAGGATTGCCTGGGGTTTACTTTTATTGCTTTGTCTGCCAGGAGAAAAGCCATATACATGTGTTAAATTTCATTAACCTTTTGTACCTATGTGAACTTGGTTAAATGTTATGTATATCAGTAGTTTAAAGCTGAATGCCAGACAGATTGTTAAATACCAGAGCTGTGGAGTCGACGTTGAGAAGTCTGTCGGAGCAATTTTTGGGTACCTGAAGTCGGTGGTTTCATAAACTGAGGAGTCTGAGTTGGATGATTTTTTGCACCCAGTCCATAGTCCTAATAGGGCTGTGGGGTTAGAGCAATTTTGGGTACCTGGAGTCGGTGGTTTTCATAAATTGAGGAACTGAATCTGAATTGGATTTGAATGATTTTTTATATAGACTCCACGGCCTTGTTAAAGGGAACCTTAACTGAGAGGGGTATGGATGTTTCCTTTTTAAACAATACCACTTGACTGGCAGTCCTGCTGATCTCATTGACCAAAGTAGTGGCTGAACCAGACACCTGAAAAAAAGCATGTAGCTAATCCAGTCTGACTTCAGTCAGAGCACCTGATCTGCATGCTTGTTGAGGGGCTGTGGTTAAAAGTATTAGAGACACAGGATCAGCAGGAGAGTCAGGCAACTGGTAATTTTTTTTAAGAGGAAAAATCCACATCCTTCTCAGTTTAGGTTCCCCTTTAAATACCACATGCTTAATGTCTTAACTAGCCCCCCCAACCCCCACCCTAAAAAATTAATACTATCCAACCAGTTTTTGACTTTGGGTAGACCAACCTCAGGGCAAAACTAAGCTCTCAGGTTTTATATTTTTCATGTTGTAGTAGTTCACTGCTATTAAAACTGTTGGTTAAGTGGGCATTTTGTTTTGTTTTTCTTGACAGATGTTTGTGTCCAGACTCACAGCATATTTCAGACGAAAATGTGTGTCTGTCACAGATGAACGTGTTCAAAAAATGAACGAAGTCTTAAATTACATCAAGTTTATTAAGATGTATGCCTGGGTGAAAGCTTTCTCTCAAAGTGTGCAAAGTAAGTTCTAGTTATGTTAGGAAGTAATGTTTGAATGATCAGTTTCAAAATAAAAATCTTAACATCAAGTAAGGGCCATTTAAAATCTTTGCAGGGGAAACTGTTTTAGAGGGTTTTGTATGTAGCAAAGTCAAAAGTGTTTGTTTCAATGTAAAAAAAGGAAAAAAAACCTCTAACCCATGGAAATGTTTAATTTTTTTCAATATATTTCAACATAAAGATAATCTTCATTTCAAGTATAGCGATGGTTAAAAGAGCTATAAAAATACCACGTACATTTTTACATTATTCAGTTTGTTGGACAGTTCAATTAAATCTGATCTATTCTGACATTAAATGCTCATATTGCTAAAGGGAAAAAGAATTACTCCCCTTAACAGAAAATAAATACATTTATACTTCATTTTTTTATTTTTATTTACCCCTTTTGGCCTGTATATAGTTTTGAAGTCTTTTGTTTGGCCA
This sequence comes from Hyperolius riggenbachi, assembly GCF_040937935.1. Lineage (NCBI taxonomy): Eukaryota > Metazoa > Chordata > Amphibia > Anura > Hyperoliidae > Hyperolius > Hyperolius riggenbachi. The sequence continues at coordinate 208,350,457 of NC_090649.1, read as the reverse complement.
ATTTATTATGTTCATATATTGCACTATACTAAACAGAAATTGCTAGCATAGCTGCCGAGTTAGTCCAAGTTCCTATATATACTTATAGAAGCATGACTTTCCGTAAGTCAACAAGTCAAACGTTTTTGCTTTCCACAACCTGTGCAGGCATGATTAAAGGGAACATAGTGTAGTAAAAATGGCAGTTTTACTTACCTGGGGCTTCTACTGGCCCCCTGCAGTCGCCATGTGCCCGTGCCAGTACTCGTGATCCTCCGGTACCCCACCACGGCTATGTTCGATTTACCCTGACTGGCCAGTCGATGACCCTTGCGCCTGCTCTGCGTGTCTTCGTTTGTGCTCCAGTCGCCAGGAGCATCCTGCGCAGTAGAAATTTTCTCGCTCTTGCTTAAAGGACTTCCGATGTGAAAAGTAAAATCTATTTTTTACTCACCTGGGGCTTCCAGCCTCAAGCAGCAGTCTGTCCCTTGCCACAGCTCCGGTTGTCCTCATTGTCCCTGCTGGCCGCCCGCAATGATGGTGACCTGCCGGTGGGGTTGGTTCTTCTACACGGGCGCGCGTCGTCATTTTGATGCTTACTGCGCCTGCGCAGTAGTTGTGCGCATGCGCAGTATGATCCAGGTGACGTAGAGGTGTGATTTTTCTTTTCACGTCGAAAGTCCTTTCATTTGACTCTAACCTGAAAGCTGAAGATTCACAAATACATTTGCTTGATTTCAGAAATCCGAGAAAATGAGAGAAGAATACTTGAGAAAGCTGGATATTTTCAGAGCATCACTGTGGGTATAGCTCCCATTGTTGTTGTCATTGCCAGTGTGCTGACCTTTTCCGTGCATATGATGCTTGGATATGACCTCACTGCAGCTCAGGTAACTTTTTAAAGCAATGCTTAGCAACCGTTCAATTCCCAGCTGAAAGTCTGTTGTGGAAACAGTCTTGTGTTCAGCAAATTAAGTTTTCATTATGTTCTTAAAGCAAATCTGAAGCAAAAAGAAACTTACGAGATAATGAATTGCATGTGTAGTATAGAAAATAAATGCAACATTTTGTCGCAAAGACCATAGTCTCATATTTTTATTTTCCGTTATATAACTTTACAATTGCATCATACTGTCATAGTTGTAGTTTAGTATCCACATTCTGTTTTTTTAAGCTGTAAAACAAAAGCAGAGCTAATGACCCTTTGAAGTTTCCTGCAGTAAAAAATTCTCAAGCTGTCTCTTAGGGCCTGAGCCCACTAACGCAGTTGTGTCAGTTTCTCTCTGCTTTTCAGCATCTGTAACACAACTGCATCAGTGTACTCAGGCCCTCACTGTTTCTTGGCTGTTTAAGCTTTTCAGAAAACAGGACTGAGTTTGACCAAGTTAGTACTAGCCCAGAGAAGCTCTTTTGCAGAGATAACTCAAGTTTTTCGACTCTTCCCGTAGTCGAAAACATGACTCTTGTCTTTGCTACTAATGTTCTATTTAGTTTACACACTACATATACAATTAATAATCTCAACAGTTAATTTTCGTTTCAGATTTGCTTTAATAATGTAGGAGATTATATTTCTAGTTTTTTTGTTCAGTGTTTTTAAATCTTGACTGCAAAAGTAATACTGTATGTACAAAGGGAAATGCAATAGCAGCTTTGCAGTTAACAGAGTTTAGAATCAAAAGATGCAGGATGGCGGCCGCAGAGTGTCTCTCTCGTAAGAGAAATTTCTCCAATAAGGTTACACACATCCTGACTGACATTCCAAGTTTTCTTCTAGAAAAATAAACATTTATTGTTTGTGTTTGTGTTGAAATTTTCCCTTACCCTTTTCTTCTTTGTGACAAAAAAACTAAAATATAATGAAATGATCCGCAATGTGGAGACAATCTGCAATAATTTAGAACACTTTCTTGTGCTGTTTATACCCAAAATCAAAGTTTTTGGCTGGGGTCTGTAATCTCCAATATTTGCTTATGTTTTCTAGGCTTTTACAGTTGTTACTGTATTCAACTCCATGACCTTTGCACTAAAGGTGACCCCATTCTCAGTCAAGTCTCTGTCTGAGGCTGCTGTGTCCATGGAAAGGTATAAGGTAAGCAGTGGTCCATAGGTCTGAATGTATTTACAGCTGCCTGCATGCTATATCCTCTTCTGAGAGGTGGTTTGGTATGAGCAATGTAATTTATACACAGACTGTGACACTAGCTTGTGAGTTAATCTGCATGGCTTCATTTTTTTTTTAATCTATGCAAATTTAAGTAAGTGGTGTTTATATAATTTTGGCTACATAATCCTGGCGCCACCTACTTTCAAATGTTAAACCTGGTCTTTGAATGCAGATAATGTTTGCAACTTATTTTCCTGTGCTTAACCAGTCTTTTGGTCTATGTACTTAGTGTTATGTCTTGCCAATAAAGTAACAGTGGAGCAGGCAAAGGGACGTATGGTCCACTATGAAGGTAATGTAGGCCCACTAGAGCGTTCCAGCTCTTAATAAAATAAAAAATACGTAAATACATACTAACAGTAAGTCATTTATTTCAGCTGTAGCAAATCAAGACAGGTTGGCCTGTGGTGGCCACATCTCACAGACCAGTAAGTTTCAAGTCACCTAGGTGTAGCTTCATAAGTTATGTCTGACAAAGTGACTTATTTTTAATGGTTTGAACTTGTGAATCATGTACATGATTGCAGATACATTGTTGAGATCACAAGTGTTCTAACACTAATGGGCAAGAAAAGAAAGGTGGTTAGTTTCCTGTGTGCCCCTTTTTAAGTTATTGTGTTTTGACCTTTTGCTGCCATTGAGGTTGAGAAGACATTTGCTAGAATTACAGGATCCGTAGTTGTAGATCCTTGAATCAGCAGTAGATATAGAGCATCAGTATGTGGATGATGCAAAGACCAAATAAGTGACTGGGCTAGTAAAGTGTTGTACGGTTTTTGTGGACAGAAGTGTCTGCTAAGGATTGTGGGATGGAAGAGCAATAGTACAAATGCTCTTGGCCCTTAGCAAGTCTCAGTTTAGTTGACTCTAATGAGCTACCTTTTTGCTTCTCAGCAGCTTCCTTCCACTGTATAGCGTGATGTTTTTGCTTCCTGCGTGACTTAGACCTGACCTGCTGTCTCATCTTTACACCTCTCTCACAACCTCCTCTCAGAGTTTATTTATAATGGAAGAGGTTCACTTGGTAAAGAAAAAGCCATCCTGCCCAAACACCATCATAGAGTTGAAAAACGCCACTTTGGCATGGGATGCTTCTCATGCCAGCACTCAATGCTCTCCGAAAGCAACCCCCAAGTTGAAAAAAGACAAGAAGGGGGTTAAAGGAAAGAAAGAAAAGGATAACTTGCAGAAAGAAGGGCCACAAGCGGTATTGGCAGAGCAGAAAGGACATCTTCTAGTGGATAGTGATGAACAAGGCAGCCCAGACGAGGAAGGCAGAGACATCCAACTATCAAATATAAGACTACAGAGGGCCTTGTACAACATTGATTTGGAAATAGAAAAGGTGAGTAATATAAGTGAAACATTTCTTTGCCCTGTACTTTTGTGTGTGTGTGTGTTTCTAGTCTTGGATTGTATGTTCTTTATCTGTGTTTTTGTATAGAAATTCTGTTATGTTTCTTAAGAATTACCATTAATTTCAGAACTTTACATGTTCATTTTCCAGGGAACGCTAATTGGAATATGTGGCAGTGTGGGCAGTGGAAAAACATCTTTGGTTTCGGCTGTTCTTGGGCAGGTAATATTTTGGCTATAAAGCACCTCATTTTTGTGGTATGTACTAAACACTAAAATATTTCACAAATGGGTGTTTTAGGGCTCTTTCACACCAAGACATTGCGTTTTAGGGGACGTTAAGGTCACATAACAGGCCCCTAAAGCAACGCATGGTGGTGCTAAAGTTGGACGCTACATAGAGACTCGTTGTGCGTCTATTGGTGCGCCGTTTTCGTTCGATACTGGTAGAACGAAAACGGCGCATGCGTCAAGACTGTGGAGACCACATGAATGGAACACTGCATCACGTGGTCCCGCCAGCCAATCGTCGCACAAAGCGGCCACTCCAGTAAGTAAACACGTGACGTCACACAGTGCAGTGAATATTAGCCATGTGGCTAGGCACAATAGCGGACTCTCCCCTCCTCCTCCAACATTACTGAGCATGTGCAAACAGTCTAATGCGGCTAAAAACGCGTATAACGCACAGCATGCTGCACCTTCATTGAACGTGCAGTGTTACACTGTAACGCAACGTGGGCACTGTGAACAGCCCATTGATTTTTCATTACTGTGAGTTGGGCTGCGTTACAGGCTGCTCTAACGCGCCTGTAATGTCCCACTGTGAAAGCAGCCTTAAGAACTGTAGTAGACGATATGATACCTTGTAAGATACTAGTCATTATGTTGCTTTTCCAGTATCTTCATCTGCAAGGGTGGAAATACAGTAATAGGTCTCCTTAACACTATTCCTCATTGTGCTAATACATAAGCTCTTACTTCAACTCTTATAATGAAGAGCAGCTGCTGTTACTGTACACTGCTTTTTTTTTTTACCAGTAAGAATTCCAACCAGAGTTGACTTTGCTTAATATTTGAAAGTCTTCCAGACTGCCAGTTAAGTATAGGAGCCCAAGAGCCAGTAAGCGTTTTATTTTCAAATGTAGGATCATGTCATTTCTTTGACAGCATACAAAAGTTCTACGAAAGCCAAATATTCCAGCATTACAAAACCATACAGCACTAGCCCAGCTTTATTTAAGGTGTGAAGCTTGAATGCAATTCTATTTTTTGGACATGCTGTCAGTTATAACTTTTGTTGTAAGAAGGCAGTGCTATTCTTTGTAACAGTAACCTGAAGTGTGAGACAGATGTAGGCTGCCATATTAATTTCCTTTTAAGCCTTTTAATACCAATTGCCTGAATTGCACGCTTGAAACAAACTGATCTTCTGCGTGCTTGTTCAGAATCTATTGGTAAATATATCAGAGGCACAGGATCATTAGGACAGCCTGGTGGGATCAAGCATGCAAAAACCAACATGACCCAATTTTATATTAGATCAGTATTTTGATTGTGCTGGTCAAAAATGCCTATAATTTCAATCGATTTTCATTCGGCCCGGGACCCACTAGAAATCGCAAATGCTTACGTTCTGTAAGCATTTGAAGAAATTGCCTGCTTTCCTTCAATCGCTTTGAAAATGCTGCATGCAGCACACAAGCGCTGTCTTCTCCCTTATAGGGGTTCTACTGCTGCATTGCTTTGCCGATTACCAGCAATTGCCTGCAATCAGCAAGTGCGCTACAAAGTGCTCCTAGTGGGCCCCAGCCCTTAAATTGAATGTTTATATTAAATCTAATTCCACAGCTATTAGAAATATTAAGTTGTGAAAATATCACTTAGAAAAAAAATTCAGAGAAAAAGTGAATTCATTAAGGGCCATAATGTCTAAGGGCCTGTTTACACTACACGCGAATTCTGGATGCAGAAAACTGACTCCAATGAATGCCTGTTGGCCTGTTTCCACTAAATGCGATATTTCTGATGCAGATTTCCCATAGGCATTCATTGTAGTCTGTTTTCTGCATCGAGAATCTGTGTATTGGAAACAGACCCTAATTATTTTCATTTTGAGTGACTGGATAGTGTTCTGGTTAAGGACACTGACTTTGATATAGGAGACCAGCATGCAAATCCTGTCTGGAGAAGCTAACCAGTAAGGAGGTCCTGTTGAGATGTTCCAGCCAGGATAAGACTCCCTAACACTCCAGGGTACTGCTGCAGTGCTCGAGCACTTTGAGTTATGTTGTAATTTCATTTTTTTTTCAGCTGAATGCCCTGTTATAGTAAGTGCGTATCAACCTGCTATAGGTGATAATAATCGGTCTTTAGACATTTTGATTAATTTGGTTATGTATTACAAGTGGTGTAATTCACTTTAGTGATGGAGTATTGTTTTTTCTTCACTTCAGATGACTCTTCTGGAAGGCAGTATTGCAGTTAATGGTTCAGTGGCCTATGTTGCTCAACAGGCCTGGATATTGAATGCCACTTTAAGAGATAACATCCTGTTTGGGAAAGAATTTGATGAGGAAAGGTAAGAGTATGATGTGAATTTCAAGGAACTGGACACTGAGTGGTTTATATACAAAAGAGCTGGTTGCAGTTTCACCTTGGAGTTCACCTACTGTATTTGCAAATCCTCTTCTGAATTCAAACCACCAAGCATTTGAATTTTTGTTGACGTACTGGTTTCACTAATTTGTCATTCTTTAGTGACGCACATTAATTTTACATATTTATTTATTGTATTTATTAAGCGCCAACATATTACGCAGCATATTCCTTTTTTGTTATTGCATTGCTTGTTTGTCTAAAACATTCTTCATTGTAGGTGTGTCCTACACCTTCACTGGCATTCTCTCTGTGCAGCATTCACCAGCTGGCTTTATAAATGCCAGATTAAGTTTCTCATAATTGCAAGTGAATTTGATTGTCATTCCCTGTTTTTAAAAATGTCTCAAAAGTGTATTTCAGCATGACCGTTTAAATTTACAATATAAATAGCACTTTATATTGTGCACAGTGCTGGGGAAAATAGTTTTTATTAAAGGCAGATTGACAGAGCACATGCTATACACGGCAAGCCCAGGAATGACTCTGAATACTTCTGTGGGCAGAATAAAATGTCATGCTGGTATTATTGTCTCTTTTTAAATTTGAACTGTAACCCCAAAAATGTTTGTTATATTGGTTCTTAAAATGTCCAGCTGGAGGTTACTATGGGAACTGCACAAAGTTACTTTTTAGGTTATTTACTACTGTATATTAGAAAGCTATTGGCCCCCAAGCAGGAAAAGGTCTTGTGATGGTCTGGATGAAGGATTAGATTCCTAGTTCCTGTGTTCCTATTTCTAGAGAATTGTGGGCATAACATTTATTCAACAGTCGTTCATTAAAGATGAGTAAAAAGATAGATTTGGAAATTGGGTTGCTGTAGCGCTGGTGGCTGGCATTGAAGATACCAAGCACCACCTACCACCACACCATGCATGTAAGTCTAGCATAGTACGTCTGTAACTCCCACTGAAGACAGATCTTCACAGGGGTGGGTCTGTATTATGTATATGGCTGCTTAAGCAAACACCAGTTTCAGTGAGTACCATACACACCATGAGCCCCTCTTCCTCCCACAAGGAGTTAAAGGGATACTGTAGGGGGGTCGGGGGAAAATGAGTTGAACTTACCCGGGGCTTCTAATGGTCCCCCGCAGACATCCTATGCCCGTGCAACTGCTCACCGATGCTCTGGCCCCGCCTCCGGTTCACTTCTGGAATTTCTGACTTTAAAGTCTGAAAACCACTGCGCCTGCGTTGCCATGTCCTCGCTCCCGCTGATGTCTCCAGGAGCGTACTGCGCAGACACAGACCTTACTGGGCGTGCGCAATACACTCCTGGTGCCATCGGCAGGATCGAGGACATGGCAATACAGGCGCAGTGGTTTTCAGGCTTTAAAGTCTGAAATTCCAGAAGTGAACCAGAGGCGGGGCCGGAGCATTGGGGAGTGGCTGCGTGGGCACAGGATGTCTGTGAGAGACCATTAGAAGCCCCGGGTAAGTTCAACTCATTTTCCCCCGACCCCCCTACAGTATCCCTTTTAAGTGATGGTATAAGTGCTGAAACTAAACTAGTGAGCAGGAGCACTTATTTTTTATTTTTTTATTTTTTTTTTTATGCACCAGATTGCTTTTTATTAGTTAAAAGTTATGCTTGTTGCATTTGTGTTTTTTGGAATGTCGGTATGAAGCATACTTGTACTGGTCCTAATAACACTATACTGCTGGTAAAGGTACATGCATACAGGGGTCTAGTCCAAGGAAAAGAGGTGAGTGGACTCACCTTGAAAACCGCTGCGTGTAGCGTGGTGTTCAGAAAAATGGGTGTGGTCTTGGGTGGGGCCAAATATACATGACCTTAGCAGTGGTATAAAAGGTCTGCTGGGGAAGTTTGAGCTCTGCTATAGTGTATCCCCCAAACATAGATGTAATCTGACAGCATTTAACCAAAAATACACGTAATCTGGCAGTTTCCTCCAAAATACAGATATGGCAATGGTTCCCCCAAAATAGAAATAACCAGGCAGCAGCAGTTCCCCCAACATACACATAATCTGGAAGCTAAACCTGGCAGCGGATCACCCAAAATACATGTAATCTGGCAGCAGTGGTCCCCCAAACATACACAATCTGGCAGTGGTTCCCCAAAATACACTTAATCTGTCAGCAGCGGTTCCCCAAAAATACAGATAATCTGACAACAGTTCCACCAAAATAGGCACCCCCAGTATAGGTAGCCATGTGTATATTTGTCCTCAGAATAGTTAGCCAGGTGTATAGATGCCCCCAAAATTGGTGGCCAGGTGTATAGATGTCCCCAGAATAGTTAGCCAGGAGTTTGTGTCCCCCAGCAGTTAGGGAGGCAGCGCGGGGGGGGGGGGGGAGCATTGGGTACAGAGGCGGGGAAACAGGGATGTCTCCCCCCTCCCCTTTCCCTCACCTTGGGGCTCTCACTCCCCTCTGGAATTTTTAAGTGTCGGCAGCTGGCAGTGGACGGGGACTTACCACTGTTCTTCCAGCCGCGGGAGGGAGATCCTGTGTGCCGCTAGTCTGGTCTTGAGTAGACCAGACTAGCGGCGCTCAGAGCTCCCTCCGACGGCTGGAAAAACAGCAGTAAGTCCCCATCCACTGCCAGCCTCTGACACTTAACAATTCTGTAGGGGAGAACGGGGGGGGGGGGGGGGGGGGGGTAGACATCCCAGTGCTGTGCCCCCCGCTCTCCCTCTTCTCTGCGCTGCCACACCTCCACACCACAAGTATGTGGACGTCGTCCACCCGCGGTCACGCAGGACTCGACCCCTGCATGCATACATATGTACCCAACACATAGTGTGTGTATATTATATACATTATATTGCTTAATTAATAGACCATCAAAACTGTAATACTATATGGGAAAAAAAAATTTCAACCACTGAAGAACAGTGAGTAAGTCACTAAGTGCCTCACATTGAGGCTCGTCTTGCTGAACCTGGATTCTCCTAAATAAAGTGCAGTAATGCTGCAACGTGGAAATGTGTATTGATTCACAATACAATGCACTAGTGCTACAAACCTACATAAACCGTTACATGCAAATAAGAATTTAATAGAATATAGCTGTACTAGACAGTGTACAATAAGCAACAAAACCTGCGGAGAGGGAGATGAACACTGTAGTTAGAGGAACTTCAGCCTAAACAAATGTACTGTCATTAAGTTACATTAGTTATGTTAAAGGGGCACTACAGCAAAAACTGTAAAATTTTAAATATGTGCAAACATATATACAAATAAGTACATTTTTTTTTCCAGAGTAAAATGAGCCATATATTACTTTTCTCCTATGTTGCTGTCACTTACAGTAGATAGTAAAAACCTGACAGAAGTGACTAGTCCATTTCTTTATAGGGGATTCTCAGGGATATATTTATTTTCACAAGCACTTGGTGAATGGCAGTTGCTCTGGCCAACTGCCAAAAAAACTGTAGGGAGCAGGAAAGCTGGCCAGCATTGTTGAAATCCTTTTTCAAAAATGTATTTTTTAAAAATAAAAGCCTTGCTGAGAATAGCCTATGAAGAGATGGACTAGTCCAAAACCTGTCACTTCTGTCAGATTTCTACTTCCTACTGTAAGTGACAGCTTTATAGGAGAAAAGTAATTTATGGCTCATTTTACTCTGGAAAAAATGTACTTCTTATTTGTATATGTTTGCACATATTTTAAAATGTACAGTTTTTCGCTGTAGAGCCCCTTTTAATAAAATAGATAGGTAATTTCTTACCCACCCTGTTTTAACCTGCCTGGCGTTCTATTAAGATCGCCAGGCAGGCTGCGGGAGGGTTTTTTTTTAATAAAAAAAAAACTATTTCATGCAGCCAACTGAAAGTTGGCTGCATGAAAGCCCACTAGAGGGCGCTCCGGAGGCGTTCTTCCGATCGCCTCCGGCGCCCAGAATAAACAAGGAAGGCCGCAATGAGCGGCCTTCCTTGTTTTGCTTACATCGTCGCCATAGCGACGAGCGGAGTGACGTCATCGACGTCAGCCGACGTCCTGACGTCAGCCGCCTCCGATCCAGCCCTTAGCGCTGGCCGGAACTTTTTGTTCCGGCTACGCTGGGCTCAGGCGGCTGGGGGGACCCTCTTTCGCCGCTGCTCGCGGCGGATCGCCGCAGAGCGGCGGCGAACAGGCAGCACACGCGGCTGGCAAAGTGCCGGCTGCGTGTGCTGCTTTTTATTTGAGCCAAATCGGCCCAGCAGGGCCTGAGCGGCAGGCTCCGGCGGTACTGGACGAGCTGAGCTCGTCCAGACCGCCCAGCAGGTTAAAAGAACAGTCAAATGTTTGTGATTTCATGGGTGCAGCCATCTTTTTGGTTGAAAGGAGGTGACAGGGAGCATGAGACACATTTCCAACTGTCCTGTGTCCTGATCACCTCTCCCAGTTGCTAGGCAACGATAACAACATCAGCAATCCCATCATGCTTTGCACAGCATCAGGTGAAAAATGCCCAGGCAGTTTTCTTTGATGGGTTGGAGCTTAGCTTCTGTACAGCAAAAAATAAGGCTTTGGTAAGAAATGCAAAGTTCTGATGCTGTAAAACTGTTAAACACCAAGCCTTTTCAGTGCTGCTTAGATTTTTAGCCTGTAGGTTAACTTTAAAGGGATACTGTAGGGGGGTCGGGGAAAATGAGTTGAAGTTACCCGGGGCTTCTAATGGTCCCCCGCAGGCATCCTGTGCCCGTGCAGCCACTTCCCAATGCTCTGGCCCCGCCTCTGGTTCACTTGTGGAATTTCAGACTTTAAAGTCTGAAAACCACTGCGCCTGCGTTGCCGTGTCCTCGCTTCCCCTGATGTCTCCAGGAGCGTACTGCGCTAAGTTCAGCTCATTTTCCCCTGACGCCCCTACAGTATCCCTTTAAGTGTCCCAGTAGTTATGCTGCATCTGCTATTCCCAGAAAGATAAAAACATGGAGAATATGAAGCCCACTTATAGCCCCACATGTATTGCAGGCATTGGCTTCTTCAGCAGTATCGGAAACATAGCCCTGGAACTGGTGACATTACTGTGTCCGGAAGTGTGCCTCAGCCCAACAAATATGTAGGTTATATAGGGGTAATTAGTAGGGAGCTATTGATGGCTTTCTGTTGTTAATCCTAATTTGGTAATTACATCTCTAAAACTGACTTCATGCACTAAGCTTGAAAGCTCACGTCTGCTGTGAAAACCACTTCACAGCTTGAGAATAGCTAATATAAAGGAATTGCATTTAACTCATGCATATTTCTGCAGTGAGATAATTATATATTTTGCACTTAGCTTTCCAAACTTAAACAGGAACTGTGTGAAGGTAGTAATTTGAGAGCAACGATATACATCATTACTGGGTGGAACTCTAATTTAGCTACTTGTTTTCCAGCAGTAACCTGCTCCATAGATGAAATAGTAGACAGTACAGGAATGTTTTTATTGGGATAAACGTGGGATAAACATTTACATACTAAATGCTATCTAGAGCATTATCTGTTACGCCATTGCTGTATAACTTTATATGAAATAGCCGTTAACCCAATCTTTGTTTTTTTCTTTTTTTCTAGGTACAACACTGTGCTGAGTGTTTGCTGTTTAAGACCTGATTTGGCTATACTGCCTAACAGTGACTTGACTGAGGTTTGTCTTAAAATATATGTAGTACAAATTATGTCTGCAAGTACAACTTATGTCCTAATCTTAAGTGTTAAGCCACCACAGGTTATTTAAAAGATGTACATTTCTGTTCCTCCACCCGTCAGTTGGTTGCTTAAAGTGAACCTTAAGTCAGGGAAAAAAAGAGTGTAACTCACCTGGGGCTTCCCTCAGCCCCCTGCAGCTGCTCGGTGCCCTTGCAGACCCGCTCCGATGCTCCTGGACCTGCCGGCGGCGACTTCTGGTTTCACCGACAGGCTGGGAACGCAAGTGATTCTTCGCGTTCCCAGCCACAATAGCACTCCCTATGCTGCTATTGTGGCAAGGAAGGCCGCAATAGCAATATAGGGGGTGCTATTGTGGTTGGGAACGCGAAGAATCACTCGCGTTCCCAACCTGTCGGCCGGTGACGGCGAAACCCGGAAGTCGCCGCCGGCGGGTCCCGGAGCATCGGAGCGGGGCTGCGAGGGCACCGATCAGCTGCAGGGGGCTAAGGGAAGCACCAGGTGATTTAAACTCATTTTTCCCCCCTGACTTAACCTCCTTAACGTTCTGGACGAGCTGAGCTCGTCCAGAGACGCCGGAGGGTGCCGCTCAGGCCCTGGTGGGCGGATTTTAATAATTTTTTAAAACGCGCAGCAAGCACTTTGCTTGCTGCGTGTTGTAGACGATTGCCGCCGATGCGCCGCTATCCGCCGCGTAACGAGCTCCCCCCCCCCGACCCCGTGCGCTGCCTGGCCAATCAGTGCCAGGCAGCGCTGAGGGGTGGAACGGGACTCCCTATGACATCATTCCGGCCGTCGCTATGGCGACGGGGGAAGCCCTGACGGAGATCCCGTTGAGAACGGGATCTCCTGAAGGCCATCATCGCCGGCGGCGATCGGAAGGGTGGGTGGGATTCCGCTGGGAGGGGGGTATCATGTAGCTAGCACTAGGCTAGCTACCTGATTTAAAAAAAAATTAAGTTTAAAAAAATATCAGAACGCCAGGGAGGTTAAGGTTACCTTGAACGGTGCAGTGACCTTTAATTTAGCTGGATAGTGCATTTGAGTTGTAAGTCACTACTCGCCTCCCTGGCAATCAGAAGCTCCTCCACCACTCTTTCCTTTTTCAGGCACACCTCCTCCAAAGTATGAACGGAAACTTCCAATAGTAAAGTTGCCTTTTATTACAAAGTTTTAAACAACAACAAAAAAAGTCCATGCTCTAAGCAAGGCTTAGGTGCGGGGTTGTTGGTATGTGACAAGCTAAGACTAGAGGTCTTCACACTTTGAGGGCTGGCACTGCTGCCCCCTCTGCTTAAACCCGCTGTGCACAGATGCTGAATTCTTTTTTCCAGTATCCATTAAGCAACAGCTACATTTGGCTGTACACACACACACACCCGTAGATATCCTCTCTTCTTGACCCCGCTTAACATGTTTTGTTGCCAAGAAAAGCTTTGTTTGATATGTTCAGAGGGTTGGTGAGCTTGGGGATATATCAGGAAGCCTCTGCACTATCCAGGTGTATCTATTTTTTATTTTTTTTTCCCCAGTACAGGTTTCTGTATAAGATATTCCAAGTAAATATGCTTATAGTCATTATTTTTACTTCGTCAGCCAGACACTGTAAATTTGATTATGCAGCGCTCTTGGTATGCAGATGCTTTTTCATGGACATTTAATCGGTTTACTGACTACATATAGAGACCTAAGTTGTGCTATTGCTGTTGCACTTGTTTTATTTCTGTGCTCATTTTGCAGATAGGAGAGCGTGGAGCAAATCTGAGCGGCGGTCAGAGACAAAGAATTAGTCTGGCAAGAGCTCTGTACAGTGACCGCAGTATTTACATTCTAGATGATCCCCTCAGTGCCTTAGATGCCCATGTCGGCAACCACATCTTCAACAGTGCCATTAAAAAACACTTGAAATCTAAGACCATTCTGTTCATCACTCACCAGCTTCAGGTAATGGGAACATCCTTCATGAAGTGCATATGGGTCATATGACATGGGTGGGTGATGATTTCTTACACTTTATTTTGTGGTCTCTAATACCTTACAGTACCTTGTGGACTGCGATGATGTCATTTACATGAAAGAAGGCTGCATAACAGAGAGAGGAACACATGAGGAGCTGATGAAGATGAATGGAGAATATGCCACTATATTCAATAATTTCCAGCTAGGAGATGCGCCTCCTATTGAGGTAAGTTTGCCATTTCTGACTATTGGAGAATGTTTTGTGATGTTTCTGTCTATGTATCCCTGTATCGATCTACCCCTTTAAATGGAGTCTTAAGAACTGCCATCTAGATTTTCTTACACTTTGCTGACCAATTATCTGCTGTTGGATATTAATTAAATTTAAATATTTCATTGAATTAAGATTTGGTGATACATTTTAAGTGAATAATGCAAAATAATACATTATGTAACTATGAATATTAAAGATCATAAAACATTATTTTCCTATAGGTGAGCTTAAAAAAGAATGTGAGCACTTCACTGAAGAAACCATTAGACAAGGGCAGCAAATCTGGGTCTGTGAAGAAAGAAAAAGCCTCAAAAAAGGAAGATGGTACGAATTAGTTTGGTTGTTTTTGAGAGCATGATCCTGGGTTATGGATATTACACAGTCTTGGCATGTGAAATGTTGGTCAGAAACTGTATATCTTAAAAAAAAAATCTATAACAGTTAATGAGTTATGGCCTGTGTGCATTGTTAGTACCTTCAGAAAACTTCACGCGAGGGGATGGTAGTTGCAATTTTTCTGTGCACGTCTGCTACTGGATCACTTTATTTACATATGTTGTTTTTTTGTTTCCCATAGGTCAGCTAATGCAGATGGAGGAAAAGGGAAAAGGATCTGTGCCTTGGTCAATATATGGTGTTTACATACAAGCAGCTGGGGGTCCATTTGCCTTTTTTGTCATCATGGCACTGTTTGTGCTTAACGTTGGAAGCACAGCATTTAGCAACTGGTGGCTTAGCTACTGGATCAAACAGGGCAGCGGGGTAAGGATTCCTTCCTTCTACAGCTATATAAACCTCATACACTATCTGTCCCTATCACAATATCTATGAGATAGACAGATAGCAATCCAGTGCTTGCCGTAAATGTGCCATAACACCACTATTCAAATTGCTATGCTATGTTTATAAAAGTATTTGATCAGCCGCCCTAAATGAATGGCAGTTTTATAAGGGACTGAAATATTTCTGTAATTATCAGCAGTAAGCATGGTTGGCACTTTATAGACCCTAGTGGTAGATTTTTTTTTTTAACAGACTGACACTTTGAGAAATAGCGTTATATGGCTGAAATACTAGTCAATTAAATGTTCTTGGTAGTAGTAGTAGTAGTAGTAGTAGTAGTAGTAGTAGTAGTAGTAGTAGTAGTAGTAGTAGTAGTAGTAGTAGTAGTAGTAGTAGTAGTAGTAGTAGTAGTAGTAGTAGTAGTAGTAGTAGTAGTAGTAGTAGTAGTAGTAGTAGTAGTAGTAGTAGTAGTAGTAGTAACTGCATACAATGTATTTAAATATAATTTATCATTTTCTCAAAGAGGAACTCCACTGAAAATAATGTAATAAAAAAGTGCTTCATTTTTACAATAATGTATAAATTTAGTCAGTGTATGCCCATTGTAAAATCTTTTAAATCCCTGATTTACATTCTGACATTTATTACATGGTAGTAGCAGTAGGGTATTGTACCGTGTTAGCCATCAGTAAAAGCAAGAAGTTTTAAATCAGGATGATACCATTTATTGGCTAACTAAAAATAAATATAAATAAGCAAGCTTTTGGCCTTGCAGCCTTCGTCGGGCTTATATCCTGTTAGTTTGCAGGCTGGTGGTACAGACAGCTATATACATGCAACATCAAAAGGGAAAACAGATATTTTTTTCAAGCATAATTACATGTCATTAAGATGCCTTAATTCAAACAGACCATCTAAATGGGGTTAGAGGTTGTTAGCTGAGATAAGGATCCCTGTTTACTCCATGCTCACAGACCTGGGATTAGGATTGACCCAGAGGTATCGTAAATTCTTGGTTCACAAGTTCAGCTAGAATGGCTGAGAAAGTTCAAATATCATCAGCCTCATACCAATATAAAAAGTTGTTGTCCTTATTCAAACCCTTCTCCACAGCTTTGAACCAATTTATAAATTTTGTTTTTGCTATTAATCGATCATTTGACGTTTTGAAGCCACCCTTCAGGGCAGTGACACGAAGATCATCCATGCTGTGTCCGTTGGACCGAAAGTGTGTAGCAACTGGGAGTCCAGATTTGGTATCATTAATAGTGTGCCTGTGTCCATTCATACGTTTGCGCAGAGTTTGTCCAGTTTCTCCCACGTACATAACATTGGGGCATTTAGCACACATTATCAGATATACCAGATTGGTGGAACCACAGGAAAATGTGCCTTGTACTCTGTACTCCTGTTGTGAACCTGGTATCGTTAACCTGTCAGTGGAGTAAATGTGTCTGCAGGTCCCACATATTTTTTGTCGGCAGGGTGATGTTCCGTTTTGTTGAGGCCTAGTCAAAGAGCTCCTGACAATCCTCTGTTTTAGATTGTGTGGTTGCCGATATGACAAGAGTGGAGGTTTAGGGAATATCGTTCTCAGTCTGTGATCCTTGTGTAAAATGGGATGAAGTTCCTTAGCAATCCTCCTTAAGATTTCCAGGTGTGGGTTGTAGGTTATGCACAAACTCTGTTACATGTGAATAAAGGTATCAAGCTTAACCACTTGCCGACCGCCTACTTCATATTGGCGGCGGCAAAGTGGCAGCCCCAGGACCACGTAACGCAGATTGGCGTCAGGTCCTGGGGCACTCTCTGGCCGGGGATCGCGCGCTGGGATGCGCGCGCATCCACCGGCAATAGGCTCCGCCCACCCGCGACGTCAACCCGCCGGCCAATCGGAAGCGCCGGCGGGTTGTTAACCCCGCGATCGCCGCTACAAAGTGTATAATACACTTTGTAATGTATACAAAGTGTATTATACAGGCTGCCTCCTGCCCTGGTGGTCCCAGTGTCCGAGGGACCACCAGGGCAGGCTGCAGCCACCCTAGTCTGCACCCAAACACACTTATCTGCCCCCTGATCGCCCACAGTACCCCTCAGACCCCCCCCTGCCCACCCCCCAGACCACCATTTGCACACAATCACCCCCCTAATCACCCATCAATCACTCCCTGTCACTATCTGTCAACGCTATTTTTTTTTTTTAGTCCCTAAACTGCCCCCTGCTCCCTCCTGATCACCCCCCCCACCCCTCAGATTCTCCCCAGACCCCCCCAGACCCTCCCCCCCCTGCGTACTGTATGCATCTATCCCCCCTGATCAACTGTCAATCACCTGTCAATCACCCGTCAATCACCCCCTGTCACTGCCACCCATCAATCAGCCCCTAACCTGCCCCTTGCAGGCAATCTGATCACCCACCCACACCAATAGATCGCCCGCAGATCCGACATCAGATCACCTCCCAAATCCATCGTTTACATCTATTCTCTCCTCTAAACACCCACTAATTACCCATCAATCACCCATCAATCACCCCCTATCACCACCTGTCACTGTTACCCATCAGATTAGACCCTTGCGGGCACCCAATCGCCCGCCCACACACTCAGATTGCCCTCAACCCCCCCCCCCTCTTATCGATTCGCCAGTGCATTATTTACATCCGTTCTTCCCTGTAATAACCCACTGATCACCTGTCAATCACCCCCTGTCACTGCCACCCATCAATCACCCCCTGTCACTGCCACCCATCAATCAGCCCCTAACCTGCCCCTTGCGGGCAATCTGATCACCCACCCACACCAATAGATCGCCCGCAGATCCGACATCAGATCACCTCCCAAGTGCAGTGTTTACATCTCTTCTCTCCTCTAAACACCCACTAATTACCCATCAATCACCCCCTATCACCACCTGTCACTGTTACCCATCAGATTAGACCCTAATCTGCCCCTTGCGGGCACCCAATCACCCGCCCACACCTCAGAACGCCCTCAGACCCCAGCCCTGATCACCTCGCTAGTGCATTGCTTGCATCTATTTCCCCCCTCTAATCACACCTTGAGACACCCATAAATCACCTCCTGTCACCCCCTAGCACACCTACCCATCAGATCAGGCCCTAATTTGCCCCGTGTGGGCTCCTGATCACTCGGCCAAACCCTCAGATCCCCCTCAGACCCCCTTCCGATCACCTCCCCAGTGCATTGATTGCATCTATTTTCCCCTCTAACCGCCCCCTGAGACACCCATCAATCACCTCCTGTCACCCCCCTAGCACTCCTATCCATCAGATCAGGCCCAATACATCCTGTCATCTAAGAGACCACCCTGCTTATGACCGTTTCCACAAAATTTGCCCTCTCATAGACCACCTGTCATCAAAATCTGCAGATGCTTATACCCCTGAACAGTCATTTTGAGAAATTTGGTTTCCAGACTACTCACAGTTTTGGGCCCGTAAAATGCCAGGGCAGTATAGGAACCCCACAAGTGACCCCATTTTAGAAAGAAGACACCCCAAGGTATTCTGTTAGGTGTATGATGAGTTCATAGAAGATTTTATTTTTTGTCAAAAGTTAGCGGAAATTGGATTTTTATTGTTTTTTTTCACAAAGTGTCATTTTTCACTAACTTGTGACAAAAAATAAAATCTTCTATGAACTCACCATACCCCTAACGGAATACCTTGGGGTGTCGTCTTTCTAAAATGGGGTCACTTGTGGGGTTCCTATACTGCCCTGGCATTTTAGGGGCCCTAAACCGTGGGGAGTAGTCTAGAAAACAAATGCCTCAAAATGACCTGTGAATAGGACGTTGGGCCCCTTAGCGCACCTAGGCTGCAAAAAAGTGTCACACATGTAGTATCGCCATACTCAGGAGAAGTAGTATAATGTGTTTTGTGGTGTATTTTTACACATACCCATGCTGGGTGGGAGAAATCTCTCTGTAAATGGACAATTGTGTGTAAAAAAAATCAAAAATGTGTCATTTACAGAGATATTTCTCCCACCCAGCATGGTTATATGTAAAAATACACCACAAAACACATTATACTACTTCTTCTGAGTACGGCGATACCACATGTGTGACACTTTTTTGCAGCCTAACTGTGCTAAGGGGCCCAAAGTCCAATGAGTACCTTTAGGATTTCACAGGTCATTTTGAGACATTTGGGTTCAAGACGACTACTCACGGTTTAGGGCCCCTAAAATGCCAGGGCAGTATTGGAACCCCACAAATGACCCCATTCTAGAAAGAAGACACCCCAAGGTATTCCGTTAGGAGTATGGTGAGTTCATAGAAGATTTTATTTTTTGTCACAAGTTAGCGGAAATTGATATGTATTGTTTTTTTTTTTCACAAAGTGTCATTTTTCGCTAACTTGTGACAAAAAAAAATCTTCTATGAACTCACCATACCCCTAACGGAATACCTTGG
The DNA here is from genome assembly GCF_040937935.1 of Hyperolius riggenbachi. NCBI lineage: Eukaryota > Metazoa > Chordata > Amphibia > Anura > Hyperoliidae > Hyperolius > Hyperolius riggenbachi. Next base: position 208,331,231 of record NC_090649.1, on the reverse strand, counting down.
GGTGTCTTCATTCTAAAATGGGGTCACTTGTGGGGTTCCTATACTGCCCTGGCATTTTAGGGGCCCTAAACCGTGAGGAGTAGTCTAGAATCCAAATGCCTCAAAATGACCTGTGAATAGGACGTTAGGCCCCTTAGCGCACCTAGGTTGCAAAAAAGTGTCACACATGTGGTATCGCCGTACTCAGAAGAAGTAGTATAATGTGTTTTGAGGTGTATTTTTATACATACCCATGCTGGGTGGGAGAAATCTCTCTGTAAATGGACAATTGTGTGTAAAAAAAAATCAAATAATTGTCATTTACAGAGATATTTCTCCCACCTAGCATCTGTATGTGTAAAAATACACCCCAAAACACATTATACTACTTCTCCTGAGTACGGCGGTACCACATGTGTGGCACTTTCTTGCACCCTAAGTGCGCTAAGGGGCCCAAAGTCCAATGAGTACCTTTAGGATTTCACAGGTCATTTTGCGACATTTGGTTTCAAGACTACTCCTCACGGTTTAGGGCCCCTAAAATGCCAGGGCAGTATAGGAACCCCACAAATGACCCCATTCTAGAAAGAAGACACCCCAAGGTATTCCGTTAGGAGTATGGTGAGTTCATAGAAGATTTTATTTTTGTCACAAGTTAGCAGAAAATGACACTTTGTGAAAAAAAACAATTAAAATCAATTTCCGCTAACTTGTGACAAAAAAAAAAAATCTTCTATGAACTCACCATCCTCCTAATGGAATACCTTGGGGTGTCTTCCTTCTAAAATGGGGTAATTTGTGGGATTCCTATACTGTCCTGGCATTTTAGGGGCCCTAAACCGTGAGGAGCAGTCTTGAAACGATATTTCTCAAAATGACCTGTGAAATCCTAAAGGTACTCATTGGACTTTGGGCCCCTTAGCGCAGTTAGGGTGCAAAAAAGTGCCACACATGTGGTATCGCCGTACTCAGGAGAAGTAGTATAATGTGTTTTGGGGTGTATTTTTCCACATACCCATGCTGAGTGGGAGAAATATCTCTATAAATTGACAATTGTGTGTTAAAAAAAGAAAACAATTGTCATTTACGGAGATATTTCTCCCACCCAGCATGGGTATGTGTAAAAATACACCCCAAAACACATTATACTACTTCTCCTGAGTACGGCAATACCACATGTGTGGCACTTTTTTGCAGCCTAACTGCGCTAAGGGGCCCAAAGTCCAATGAGCATCTTTAGGCTTTACAGGGGTGCTTACAATTAGGCACCCCCCAAAATGCCAGGACAGTGAACACACCCCACAAATGACCCCATTTTGGAAAGTAGACACTTCAAGGTATTCAGAGAGGAACATAGTGAGTCCGTGGCAGATTTCATTTTTTTTTGTCGCAAGTTAGAAGAAATGGAAACTTTTTTTTTTTTTTGTTTTTTTTGTTACAAAGTGTCATTTTCCGCTAACTTGTGACAAAAAATAAAATCTTCTATGAACTCACCATGCCTCTCACTGAATACTTTGGGATGTCTTCTTTCCAAAATGGGGTCATTTGGGGGGTATTTGTACTATCCTGGAATTTTAGCCCCTCATGAAACCTGACAGGTGCGCAGAAAAGTCAGAGATGCTTGAAAATGGGAAAATTCACTTTTTGCACCATAGTTTGTAAACGCTATAACTTTTACCCAATCCAATAAATATACACTGAATGGGTTTTTTTTTATCAAAGACATGTAGCAGAATAACTTTTGCGCTCAAATGTATAGGAAATTTTACTTTATTTGAAAACTGTCAGCACAGAAAGTTAAAAAAGTCATTTTTTTGACAAAATTCATGTCTTTTTTGATGAATATAATAAAAACTAAAACTCGCAGCAGCAATCAAATAGCACCGAAAGAAAGCTGTATTAGTGACAAGAAAAGGAGGTAGAATTCATTTAGGTGGTAGGTTGTATGACTGAGCAATAAACCGTGAAAGCTGCAGTGGTCCGAATGGAAAAAAAGGCTCTGGTCCTTAAGGGGTTTTATGACTGCAGTCCTTAAGTGGTTAAGTACCCTTGAAACCATGAGTATTCCTCCCTGGGTTATGCATACCCCATGTTGAGAATAGAAGTGTTAGACCTTTTTGATATGCTGCCTGTATCCCTGATTGGATGACTTAGCCTGCGGTTTCACCAGTAACAAAAATATAACGGACAGCCACAGGGCAGATAATGTGGCAACAAAGCAACAGTGAGAAAGCCTGACTAAGGTTTAGGGGTTTTTGTTTTTTTTTGCCCCTTCTCTGCACCCATAAATTATTCCTGTTTGTGCTTGTCATTGGGAAAACTCAAACACTTCTGCACAGGTGCCAGCCAGGGAAAGGGAAGGTTGTCCTCTAATGCTGGGGATACACGGTATGTTTCTGTACCGTGTATCAACCAGCTGATCCGGCCAGCTGATAATATTCAGCTGGCCTGATCATGCCGCTTGACCCGTGCCCGCTCGATTCCCGCCGGCGGACAATGGCAGGGAATCGCGCGGTGATAAGGAAGCACCGGCGGGGACTAGCGCCAATGCTCGATCCGGCGCATAAAACGAGCCATGTATGCTCGGCATAACGGACACAGCCAATAAGTAATTGTGACATATGTTTTAAAACTTCCTCATTCTATACAAACTGAACTTAAAAATGCTTTGACTGTAATTCAGATATATACTGGTAACAGGACACACAGGAATCAATGCACTAAGGTTCTTTCAAGCTAGAGAACAGCGGAGACCATTTATCAATGTTATCTGATTTTTTTGTAATTTATTACTATATTGTGTATTAGGGTTGAAATTGATTGGCCCCATCTAGATCGTATTGGAGCATAGCAAGGACTGCTAGAAGGAAATGATCCATACACCCATATCAAGATTTTTTTTATTTTTGTTTTGTTAATCTAGGACAGCCATGATACTAAATGTTTTTTCCTGTGAAGTGCATGCGCTTAATTTGTGGTGCATTTGGACTTAATAGCTTGTCATTAATCCTTGCTATAATCCTATGTGACTCAAGTAAGCATGCAAATTCTTGCTACCTAATGGACAAACATTGCAGGCGATACTTGCAGTAGAGCTGGTCAGTCAAATATTCCAGATTTACATGTTCATATCATGCAACGTTAAAACTAGGATAAGACTTAGCAGGTTGAGCCTGGTATATATGGATCTGATTGATCATCTTCAATTTACAAAGATAGATATATATATATATATATATATATATATATAGTATGCTTCAGCACAGGAGAACCTTAGTAAGTAATTTCAGGAAGAGATTTTTTTTTTAAATTATTTATGAGTGATGCTTTATTACAAATACCTCAAGTTTTTAGAAGGCAAAATTTCATTCAGGAAGTGGAGTGATCTTTCAGTGCAGCAAAGATAAATAAAATTCCATTAGCTGTAGCATATTTTATTGCATAATGAAGTTACACAACCGGGGTCGGATTTGCCATAATACACTGTAAGGCGTGTGCCTACAGGTGCCTTGTGTAGCAGAGGCGGCTCCCCTCTTCCCGAATGTCCCCTCTCCCAGCAGAGCCAGAGGGCAATGTCACTCACCACTTGGCTCCAGTCCAGCAGCCGTAGGCACGTCGTTAGGGGCGGAGATCCAAGACTAATCAGTGTCTTCTGTGAGAGTAGCATGGTGAGCAGTGAGTATTGCATCCTTCTCCCTCTGTCTCTGCACCGCACAAGTTGTTGCGCAGATCAGCTTTGCACTCTTCTCATCTTGGGGGGGGGGGGGGGGGGGGGGGAGAAGATATTGCGCTTGAGGCAATGTAAGGTGGTGACTTAAATGTATGTAGCCCCAGTTCATGTGTAGCCTGTTTTGTGTGGTAACTAGGGCCATATATATTATTATTTTTATTATTATTAAAGTAGAGGGGGCCTTGTCCAAGATGTGGATGGGCAGGCCTTCTCTTTGAATTAGACCGCTGCTAGGTTCACGTACATTTAGCCCTTTATGCGATCTAAGAAAATAAGGCCTGGGGTTGGGAGTGTGGCCTGTTTTGAGGGGCGGGGTTTGGCACACTAGAATCTCTGTGCCTACAAGCTCCTGAAGTGTGTCGTCCGGCCCTTTACACAACTTTAAAATATTCTCACCTTTCTTCCTACAGAATACATCTGTGTTGTTGCAAAATCAAACTGTTGTCAGTAACAGTATGAAAGACAATCCCCATGTGCTGTTCTACACTGGCATATATGCATTATCTATGGTGATCATGCTTGTTCTGAAGGCAGTACGTGGCATTGTCTTTGTTAAGGTAATAAAACACTTCTTTTTCCATGTTGGTTAACGTTACTGACTGGAAGTACCAGAGTTCCTCATTTCTTTGTTTTGCTTCATCTCAGGGTACATTGCGTGCTTCCTCTAAGCTTCATGATGATCTTTTCCGGCGTATTCTAAGAAGCCCAATGAAGTTCTTTGACACCACTCCCACAGGTCGTGTACTCAATCGGTTTTCTAAGGACATGGATGAAGGTGAGACCATCCCTTAGTCTTTCCATAGAGAAAAACTTAACTGTGTTTTTTTTCTACATTGTGTAAAAAATGTTGTGTGTGTATTTTCATACCAAAAATCTATATCTTTGAGCTATCTGTTGTGTTTAGTGTTAGTATAAAAGTTGAAATGAAAATCCATGAAAGAATTACTGTAATTTATGTAATTCAGTATGTCACTCTATTTCCTTTTGATCAGTCTTGTAGAGAAATGTGTGACAGCAAAGTGGTAGCTATAGTGTATACCAGGGCTGTCCAACTCCATTGCTTGAGGGCCATAGTTAAAGTTGGGTAGCTGTCATATGGGAAGAGTGAAGAACATTGTAGTAAAATCATTATGATCCTCATCTTACTGTGGGCACCAGAGGTGAACAAGAATGCTCTCGCAAAAAGCGAGAACGTCCTGCAGGGAGTGGAATATGCAGGGTTAACTCGCCTGACTACCACCTGCATTACTGTGCATTCCATGGGCGTACACTTCCACAATAAGAGCCGCAAGTTCTGGCTCTAAAACGGAAGTGTACGTCAATGGAATGCAGGTGTGGTAGCCAATTGAGTTAACACCGCATAACCCCCTCTCCTCTCCCACACTGCAGGACGTTCTGTATGCTCCGAACTGGTTTACCCTCCACATGGAGGAACCTAGTCATTTAAGTTCTTACAGTAAAAAGTTTGTGTCATTGTCCTTAACACAGGCCATGTTTAGGTGTCACCATAATTTCCGGAACACGTGACATTTACTAGCTGGGAAAATTATTGTATGATGAGCATATAATGGTTCTCCGTAGCCACTCATTTACTAAATATACACATGGGTCAAGTCTTCTAAAGATGTATTCCTGTAGTAACTAACAAGAATGACTAATACATTCCCAGAATTATCGAATGACTGTTCTCTCCAGTATGAGACAAAGAAATAGAACAATTAGCCAATTTTTTTTTTCAAATGATCATGTTGTGAAACAAACCTAGAATATTGATAAGATGGAAAGCAAAATTAACACCAACATTTAACATTAATATGCAGATTTTTACATAGAGCAGCATTTAAAGTTGTGCTCATAAGTGTACATACCCTGGCAGAATGTACGATCTCTTAACTAATTTTCAGAGAGTATGATTGATAACACAAAAACTTTTCTTACACTCATAGTTAGTGGTTGGCTGAAGCCATTTATTGTCAACGGTTTACTCTTTTTTTAAAATAACTACCCAAACTACCCAAATGACCAGATCACCTGTGATCTGTTTGCTTGTAATTAGTGGGTGTGCATAAAAGGTTAACGAGTTCAATGCGAATCAAAAAGGTCAATGAGAAAATCTCTTGTTTTTCTTCTATCATGCAGTTGATGTTCGGCTACCTTTTCAAGCAGAAATGTTTATCCAAAACATAATACTGGTTTTCTTCTGCTTGGGCGTTATATCTTGTGTCTTCCCATGGTTCCTTGTAGCTGTTGGGCCTCTTGTTGTCCTGTTCACCATATTGCATGTTGTTTCTAGGTAAGTCAATGCATGCTGTATTCCAGAATGTGCTGTTCATTTAGTGCTTTAAATCTAGCATGTATGATTGTGCAAATCACACAATTAAGCTGCAGATTCCGCAAAGGTTTGAAAATGGTTACTTTTAATCATTTTGGAATTAAATATCACATACAAATATTAGTACCTATAAGGACTTTTTTAATCTTTTCAGGGTTTTTATCCGTGAGTTAAAACGGCTGGATAACATCACACAAAGCCCTTTCTTATCACATATTACATCCAGTATACAGGGACTGTCTACAATCCATGCATATGGTAAAGGACATGAGTTCCTTAACAGGTAAGCTAGTACTTAGTATTTCACTGCTGGAATGTATTTGAGATGTACGATCTATCTGGCTTTTCAGATTATTTTGGGTAATTACTATTGTGTACTTTAAAATGATTCTCTTTGGCTTTGTTTTAGGTACCAGGAGTTGTTGGACAGTAATCAAGCTCCATTCTATCTGTTCAGTTGTGCCATGAGATGGTTGGCCATCCGTTTGGACATAGTTAGCATTTCCTTGATTACTACCACAGGCCTTATGATTGTCCTGATGCATGGCAATATTTCTCCTGCTTATGCTGGACTTGCGATGTCATATGCAGTGCAGGTAAGTTCAGAATAATGCAGCAGGCTCATTAGATCAGGGTTGTCAAACTCAAATGCAAAGTGCGCCAAAATTGTACAAACAATGTGTACTGGCCACCTTCCTCCCTTATAAAGTTCCCTGCTTTCTAATGGCCCCCCTCCAACCCCTATACAGTTCTCTACTGCCTAGTGTTCCAGCCTCCCCTATACAGTTCACTAGTGTTTAGTGGTTTCACCCTACCACCCCCCATATTGCTTCCCTGGTGTTCTAGGGCTTCACCCCCAATAAAGCCTCCCTTGTGGTCTAGAGTGGGCCAAACAGAATGCAAAATGGGGAAACCACTCGAGGGCCAAATTTAATGGCTATAAGGGCCAGATTTGGCCCGCGGACCGGAGTTTGACATGTATGATATAGATGAATATTGACTGCAGTACCAACACACTAAACTAAGCTAGTAGAGTCCACTAATAGACTGCAGGCATATGTTAATGCACGTGCTAGGATTCTTCTAATTGCTAGCAGAGAAAGCTCTCAATAGACATAAATAATCAGTAAAATGAACTAACCAGTCTGTTTTTCAAGTAATGGAAAAATTTGCTGCCAACATGTGGCTGTACAAAAAGTGAGGCTTTTGAGCCATTTAGAGCCTTGCAATTTTTTGGTCAAATGGCAGCGTAAAACTCCTAATACACATAAACAATTTTAATTTGTCTGTTTTCTGAAACGATCATAATTGTTTTGGGTAACAGTTTTGGCCCATATACCTTTACAATGTTTATTTACCTTTTATAGGAAAAAATGGCAATAGAGTTTTTTATCACTACAGTCTATCCATGTATGGAGCATAGTTGTGGATAGAAGACCTTTTATTAGTCATTTATGATATGACATTTCCGCTTGAGTTTGTCGCTGAAAGATTTAATGAAACACTTGCATGGCGACACACAGCCTTATGTTTGAATGGAGGGATAAAGTGTTATGAGACGCCCTAACGCACGGGGTTTTCACCACTGTTTTTAAACACTGGTTTTTAAAATGCAAACTGCACTAGGGAGCAGGATGAGCTGAACTCTCACTAATGGCAGCAAAATGTACAACTGTGAAAAAAAGAAAACTTACTTCCACCAACGTTATTTTGTTAGCGATACGCTTGGCATTCTGGTAGGGCAATTTCAAAGAAAACCTGTAACTAAAAAAAGTTCCCCTGGGGGGTACTCGCCTCGGGTGGGGGAAGCCTCTTGATCCTATCGAGGCTTCCCCTGTCCTCTTATGTCCCACGGCGGTCTCGCTGTGCCCCTCCGAACAGCGGGGATGTAAATATTTACATTCCCGGCTCCAGCGCAGACACAGTATCGGCTCTCCGCTCGGAGATAGGCGGAAATAGCTGATCGCAGTCGGTCCACTCTACTGCGTAGGCGCAAGTCTCTTGCACCTGTGTAGTAGAGCAGACCCCACAGAGATCGGCTATTTCTGCCTTTCTCGGTGCTGAGAGCAGCAACAGCGTCCCCGCTGGAGCCAGGGAAGGTAAACCTGTCAAGCTTGTCGAGCCAGGATTGCGGGACGCTTCGGGGGAGCCAGCTCTGGATTGCCTGCAGCTGCAGGAATGGGGGAAGCCTCATTGGGACCCTGAGGCTTCCCCCTCCCGAGGTAAGTACCCCCCAGAGGACTTTTTTTTTATTTTTTATTTATCTCTAAGTAGGAGAAGAAAAAACAAAACCATGAAACTAAAGTGATACTAGAACATTAACCCAGAGCAAGAAGAGTAGTAAACTGCTGCTGTCAGTTACTGTTTGAGAATTCAAAGTCTGACCAGTTGACTTTGTGATTTTTTAATTTTTTTTTTTTTTTTTCCCTCTTGCTTGATATTTTCTGCTTTTCTGAATTTTTTATAGTCTGGAAAGTGAAATTTGCTAGCCTTCCTACTTCAGCTAGATCTTGCAATACTGTCTTACTGTGTTGCATTTGTTGAAAGGAATCTGGTATAATTTGCAGATCTTCCAATTCTTAATCTGAATTCCCATTTGAATGTACTGTATATACTCCTTGCATATAAGTCGACCTCATGTATAAGTCGACTCCAATATTCTGAGAACAGAGCAGATGACAGATCAAGTGGACTTTGCTTTTATCATTCTGTTACAAGTATGTGTCAATAAGCATCTTTGGGATCTTTGTTTATCATAAAGCAATGTGGAGTCAGTAAACCTCTGATCAAATAGATTGATTCCATTTACACTTTAAATACTTTTATGGATGGATTTACTGGTTTGGGTTTTTTTTTTACTAGAAAAATCCTGGAGTAAAAATCTGGGAATTCTTGCTTAAAGAGAACCCGAGGTGGGATTTACTTATGCTAGTGGGGCACAGAGGCTGGTTGTGCACACTAACACCAGCCTCTGTTGCCCCATGGTGTGCCTCCAAGACCCCCCTGCGCAACACTATACCCCCCCCCCCCCGCAGTGCTGGCGACACGCAGCGTGTCGCCAGCACAATGTTTACCTCTCGCCTGTCTGTTAGCGCCGCTCCCCCGACACGCTGCGTGTCGCCAGCACTACGGGGGGTATAGCGGTGCGCAGGGGGGTCTTGGAGGCACACCATGGGGCAACAGAGGCTGGTGTTAGTGTGCACAACCAGTAGTAAATACGAAGGAGGCACTCAATTGGCTTCAAACTTGCGTTTTATCAAATCCCAGTAATACACTGCAGTTTGCTTGTTAGTGTGCACAACCAGCCTCTGTGCCCCACTAGCATAAGTAAATCCCACCTTGGGTTCTCTTTAAATGGAACATGTCTTATTACATTCTAGTGTCTTATATAAAAATTTGTAAGAACAGACAGTGTGGTTGTATACTAATGTTTTCTGTTATCTCTATTCTTCAAGTTGACAGGATTATTCCAGTTTACAGTCAGGCTTGCTTCAGAGACAGAAGCTCGTTTCACATCAGTAGAGCGCATCAGTCATTACATCAAGGTGAAGCTTATTGTTCTGTCACATTTCAGCAACCTTCCTTGTCAGCACTATAGCATTGCCTACTCTTGTTTTCTTTAACATTCTACTGTGTTTGTAGCATGGGTATGAGATTGCACTGCTGCTGCTTTGCATTCTGGGGTTTTGGCGAAGTGGTAATTGCAGGGGAAAATAGGCATAAATGCAAAAATTACATATTTTTTCCATGTTTCACCCTTCCTGATTTTCACATGCCACATTTTTAAAAACCCTCAAAATACATTATTTGGTTAGTCCTGGTTAAAATGATACCACATATACCATATTTCATCAGTATTTGTGCATGTAGCATACCATTATTGCCAGTATGCGCATTTGTAGCGATTGCAGATAATCACTGGGGCTCATAGTCATGTGCAGAACTGACTGACGCCACTGATCGAGGATTACCGGGGCTGATAGCAGGTGAACGGAGTTACCCGGAGGACAGCAATGGTGGTCATGGGGCTGGAGGAAGCCCCAGGTAACTATCAATTCCTTTACCACCCCTCGTCTCAGGTTCTTTTTAAGGCCAAGTATAGGTTACACAACGGGTTAATTAGTTAAGTGGGGATAACTCTTCACTACAGGGGAAAAAACCTGCTTAATATTTAATGTGACACTGTATCTTGGGTGGGGGGAAAAAAAAAAAAAAAAAAAAAAAATATATATATATATATATATATATATATATATATATATATATATATATATATATATATATATATATATATATATATATATATATATATATATATATATATATATATATATAAATATATATATATAAATATATATATATATATATATAATATATATATATATATATATATATATATATTTTTTTTTTACTTTTCATGAATGATTGCTGCGATCATTCACTATTGTATGGGTGCACAAGCATGTTCAGGAGGGGCGGGGTGCACATATTTTTAGTCCAGGACATGAGTCTCACGTTTAGGAATCTTCAGTGTAGCCAATTAGGAAGCGAGACTCACGTCAGTGAATCTAAAGTGGTTAAGTTATAGCCCAATTAACGCAAACCTGATCCGAATATAAGCTTATTGTATGTGTTTTATTCATGTTTAATGTGAACCAGAGATCTCTGAAATGAGAGATTCTTTACTTACCCGGGGCTTCCTCCAGCCCCATAAGCACTTGCCCTCCCGCAGTCTGCTGTTCAGCCCCGGTAATTGCTCAGTCGCATCAGTCTGGGTCTACTGCGCATGAGCAGGAGGTCTGTGCATCAGAAGACCGAGACTAGCCCCAACTGAGTACATTACCAAGGAGCCACGCAGTCTAAAGTAAACAGTTTACAGCCAGAGAGAAGTGTAGCCTAGCTACATATTACAGCTCTGCCTCCCCTCCTCCCGATGACACAATTGTTACATACAGCTGATAAACAAAGCTATTTTTTCACACAGGCTGAGCTGAGACCCCTCTGAAAACGCTTCTAGTATTGCAGGCTGAAAGCTCTATAGGAATGTGTTTTACAGAAAAACTGTTTCTTTGATAGATTTTTAACCTAAAAAACCTAAACTGAGAAGGATATATATTTTTCCTTTTAAAATACCAGTTGCCTGACTCTACTGCTGATCCTGAGTGTCTAATACTTTTAGCCACAGCCCCTCAACAAGCATGCAGATCAGGTGCTCTGACTGAAGTCAGACTGGATTAGTTGCATGCTTGGTTTCAGGTGTGTGATTCAGCCACTACTGCAGCCAAAGATCAGCAGGATTGCCAAGCTACTGGTATTGTTTAAAAGGAAACCTCCATATCCCTCTGTTTAGGTTTCCTTTAATCAAAAGCCATTACTGTTTGTGTTGAGTAAAATTCACATTTTCTTTTGTTAGGCTGTAATTCATTTGTTAATCCTTTCTTGCATGCAAATTTAGTTACCACTATTTGCACTGTTGACAAATGCTGATTTACTCTGGAATGCATATATACAGTATATTTAATGATTTATTCTTATACGTAGACACTGGCACTTGAAGCTCCAGCTCGTATTAAGAACAAAGCTCCTCCAGAAGATTGGCCTCAAAAGGGAGAAATTGCATTTGAAAATGCAGAAATGAGATATAGAGAGAACCTGCCCTTGGTGTTGAAGAAAGTTTCATTCACAATCAAACCCAAAGAAAAAATTGGGATTGTGGGAAGAACTGGTTCAGGTAAAGTAATTAGTCAAATGAGGTTAATGAAACAATTGACGGTTGTGCTACAGAATTGTAATGGACATGACAAATTTGCATTGAAAACAATGGAAATTTAGTATAACTTTCTGTTCCAGAATTGCAGTTTTGACTCTGCTGTCCTGTCAGCCATCTAGTCTTGCGTCACACTACAGGAAGCAAGACTGCAAGGAAGGAGGGTCACACCATACTTTATATCCACTTGATGGTTAGAGCCTATGTTGTAGCAACCACCCAGTTGTTAGGCAGTCCACCTTTCAGCTGGGAACCCCCCCCCATAAACCTGCAAGTGCTCACTCTTTGCAGCTAGGGAGAGGACTGCTCCACATTATGAATGAACCAAGGCCACTATGTCTGTCAGCTCTACCACTCACCAAAAAGGTCATACCTTATATTTTATACACCCCACTGCTTGAAACATCTTTAACCACCTTATGGGTGACTCTTTAGTGTAAGATATTACTTTTGTGCATTGTTCTTGATAGTGGCTGAATAGTGCACTGGTTAAAGGCTCTCCCTCTGATACAGGCGACCTGGGTTTAAATCTCAGCTCTGCATGTTCATTAAGCCAGCACCTATTCAGTTGGAGACCTTTGGCAAGTCTCCCTAACACTGCTACTGCCTATAGAGCGCGCCCTAGTGGCTACAGCTCTGGCGCTTTGAGTCCGCCAGGAGAAAAGCGCGATATAAACACAGTTAAAGAAACACCCTGAACCATAACATCATGTACTCAAGTTTGAGAAGTCTAATGGAGGTGAAGAAAGAAAGGAGCATGCTTAAAGGGGTTCTTTTAAGGTTTTAAAAAATAAATAAATTCACTTACCAGGGGCTTCTACCAGCCCCCCAGCAGACATCCTGTCCCATGCCCATCCTCAAGGATCCTCTGGTCCCCCTCCGCAGCTTACTTTCCATTTGGCCGACTTACAAGTCGACTGCGCCTGAGTGGCCGCGGCTGCACACGTCGCCGGGAGCGTCCTGTGCAGGAGCAGTACGAAGGTTTTTTTCATAGTGCACAGGACGCTCCCGGAAACGAGGATGCGCACAGTGGCCGTAGTTGGCGAAATGGAAAGTGAGCCGTGGTGGGGGACAGGAGGATCCTTGAGGACTGGCGTGGGCACACGACTTCTGCAGGGGGCCGGTAGAAGCCCCAGTTAAGTGAAACTTGTTTTTTTCCCTTTAAACCTTAAAAGAACCCCCTTAAATGACAGTGGCTCAGATCTGAGCTCCCAGTAGACCAGTGGTTCCCAACCTTTTCCGGGCCGGGGAACACTTTCTGACCATATTTTTCTCCGGGGAACGGCGGCGGGGGGGGGGGGGGGGGGGGGGGGCGGCGGCGCGGGTGTTTGCGCGACCTAGTGGACAGTGCCGTGCTATGGGGGGGGGGGGGGGCGGCTGCATAGCTAGCATAGTTGCCCCAGTATAGGGAGTTTAGTTGCCCCAGTATGGTTAGTATAGTTACCCCAGTATAGTGCCCCAGTATAGCTAGTATAGTCCCAGTATGGATAGGTAGTGCCCCAGTATAGCTAGTATAGTGCCCAGTATAGCTAGTATAGTGCCCAGTATAGCTAGCATAGTGCCCAGTATAGCTAGCATAGTGCCCAGTATAGGTAGGTAGTGCCCCAGTATAGTGCCCAGTATAGCTAGTATAGTTGCCCCCAGTATAGCTAGTTTAGTTGCCCCCAGTGTAGGTAGTTTCGTTGCCCCCAGTATAGCTAGTTTCGTTGCCCCCAGTATAGCTAGTTTAGTTGCCCCCAGTATAGCTAGTACAGTTCCCCCCAGTATAGATGCCCAGGAGGGGGGGAAGCAGCGCTAGGAGGGGCAGTGGAGGCAGCGGTGGGGAGGGGGGAAATATCCCCCCCCCCTCCCTCACCTGGGACCCCTCCTTCTGCCTCTCTCCCCCTCGTTTAGCGGTGGCAAGTGCGGCTCAGCGGCGGGGAGGCATACGGACAATTACTCACCACTTCTGCGTTCCAAGCGCCGGCAACGTCATGTCGTCACACATCTCCGCCTTCAATACCGCCCACTGTGCTTCCGCTAATCAGGAAGAACAGTGGGCGGCATTGAAGGCGGAGATGTGTGACGACTTGACGTTGCCGGCGCTTGGAACGCGGAAGTGGTGAGTAATTCTCCGTATGCCTCCCCGCCGCCGAGCCGCACTTGCCACCGCTAAACAGAGGGGGAGAGAGGCAGAAGGAGGGGTCCCAGGTGAGGGAGGGGGGGGGATATTTCCCCCTTCCCCACCGCTGCCTCCACTGCCCCTCCTTCTAGCGCTACTTCCCCCCTCCTGCACCCTAAAGTAGGTACAGGTCTGGCGAGAGGCCAGACCTGTACGGCACACCGGGCAACATGCCGCGGCACACTGGTTGGGAAACACTGCAGTAGACAAACCTTCTATAGTTCTTGACTTAAACATCTACAGTGCAATATTCAACATAAAAGTCCTATAGGGCATTGCAAATGCATCCAACAAACTAGCCCCAACTATTGCACACAGCAGAAAGACTCTGCAACCAGTCATCCCCAAACCCCAGAACTTAATCTCCAAAGGATCTGTGGGAGAAATCTGCCCACTCCCTATCCTCTATCTGGTCCGTCATCCTTTTTACAGCATTTAAGCTTAGTGCAGCCCAGTATAATGTTATGGAGACAAATCTAACTCTATGGTTTGATTTCAAGAAAACTGGTGAAGGCTGTCTTAACGACCTGTGGGCTGACCACTGGCTCAACCTAAGGAAATGGCATCTTTAAACCTCTTGGGAAAAAAACAAAACATTTCTAAGGCTGTAGTCAGATGCATAACACCGTTATGAGTGTGAACTGCGGTGTAGACTGGACATAGACCTTAATACAAAGCCTGCAGCTAGTTAGAATAACGTGATCCATTACAAAGCAGTACTGTGAACAGGCCCATAGAATTGTATGGGCAGTGAATTGACATGCACAATTATTCTGCAATGTATCTGACCACTGTGAACTAGCCCTAACCTTCTTCCGTATGCTTTCAGTAAACCGCACAGCTATGAAACCCCCTTTAGAAATGTATTCTTATTTCTGCTTAACCACTTGCCGACCGCACACTCATAACGTGCGTCGGCAAAGTGGCAGCTGCAGGACCAGCGACGCAGTACTGCGTCGCCAGCTGCAGCCTAATTAATCAGGAAGCAGCCGCTCGTACGAGCGGCTGCTTCCTGTCAAATCACGGCGGGGGGCTCCGTGAATAGCCTGCGGGCCGCCGATGGCGGCTCGCAGGCTAGATGTAAACACAAGCGGAAATAATCCGCTTTGTTTACATTTGTACGGCGCTGCTGCGCAGCAGCGCCGTAAGGCAGATCGGCGATCCCCGGCCAATCAGCGGCCGGGGATCGCCGCCATGTGACAGGGGACGTCCTGTCACTGGCTGCACAGGACGGATAGCGTCCTGTGCAGCCCGGATCTCCAGGGGAGGCAGCAGGTAGGAGAGGGAGGGGGGAATTTCGCCGCGGAGGGGGGCTTTGAGGTGCCCCCCCCGCCACCCACAGCAGGCAGGAGAGATCAGACCCCCCCAGCACATCATCCCCATAGGGGGGAAAAAGGGGGGCAATCTGATCTCCCTGCCTGCACCCTGATCTGTGCTGGGGGCTGCAGAGCCCACCCAGCACAGATCAATCAAACCAGCGCTGGTCCTTAAGGGGGGGTAAAGGGTGGGTCCTCAAGTGGTTAAACTGTCTGTGCAATTTATTCACAAGCTTTTAGACCCTAAAAGCAGGAAAAAAAATCATACCACTAGATAGATCTGTGGCAGCCATGCACATTACTCGCCTCCCCTGAATCCAGTGCTGCAATTCACCCCTATTGTGAGACTGATGTCTGTTGTCATGACAGACCATCTCAATAGAGGGGTCGAGAGCCTCCGAGGACTGGAAGAAGACTGGCTGCCAGCATCTGGATCCCGGGGAGGTGAGTTACAAAGGCTTGCTATACCTCCCGGCAGCTCCCCCAAATCAGACTTGAAAATCGATGCTGCCACCGAATATTGAATAGAGACGTGCTTTACAATCGTTGTATTAATGAAATGATGGCGTTGGTCATTACAGGAAAAAGCTCCCTTGGCATGGCCCTCTTCAGACTGGTAGAGCTGTCGGGTGGATGCATCAAGATAGATGGTGTAAAAATCAATGACATTGGCCTAGCAGATCTGCGAAGCAAGCTATCAATCATGCCCCAGGAACCTGTCCTTTTCAGTGGAACTGTGCGGTAAGAAGTTTCTTGATATGTACAGAACTGAATAAAAAGTATATATAACATTCATACCATTTCAGAAGTTTTTACATAGATGGGACTAAAAAATGTCAATGCTTTCCTTCTTAGCATCAGTGAAACAGTCACGTGAAAAAGGGTTTTTAGCTGTTTAAGACAAAAAATAGAAGCAGCAATAGGGGAAACACAATTGTCAATTTTTTTTTTCAGGTTTAATGTCAAAAACTCCAGAGTTGCTGTATGCATACACCTCTTCCCTCTTTCTCTCACCTCCCCCCTTCCCCATTATGACTGTATTTCAGTATGGTTACTGGTCAACTTTTTGTGCAAGTAAGGAATCAGAAAATTGTGCTGTAGGCAGGAGTTGCAGGGACATGAAAGTATTTACATGACAATTACCTTATATTGTTGCATGTATTATGTAACATAGACAGTCCCCTACTTACAAGCTTGATTTACATGTACATTATTATTATTGTATTTATAATTTATATGTATGTACATATAAAATTGTTTTCATGTATAAAATATACAGTACTGTTTTATTACATATTTTGTTAAATGTTACAGTATTGTATAAACTGTAATAAGTAGTTTAAAACTCGTAAAATAACATAATAGAAACAACCATTTCTGCTATACGGTATGTCCAAATCCAGAGCTGTCCGAAAGTAAATTATTCATTGATTTCCTATCTATAAATCCTGACTCCTCTTACACCAATCTGCCAGAACGGAACCTGTCTGTAAGTAGGGGACCACATGTATATCTCTTATTATGTAGAACATTTGACTTAACTTACAAATAAATTCAATTAACACCATGTGTGTAAGTAGGGGATCATCTGTCATTTATAAATCCATGTGGTTGAAATGCCAGTTCAACTTCAGTTATATTTCCTCTTTTTGTGTGCAGAATGCAATTGAGATTTCAAATTATTACTGTGTATTTTTCATTTTTCGATTTGTAGTTCAAACCTGGATCCATTTAACCAGTACAGTGAGGAACAGATCTGGGATTCCCTTGAAAGAACACACATGAAAGAATGTGTAAGTAATGAGAAATCTTTTCAAGAGCCAACATATTCTCCTATGGCAGATATATATAAGAGCTGTGATTATCCTTTACATGATTTGTATGGAAGCATTTCAAAATCTGAATAGATATAAATTAAGTTAAAGTGAACCTCCAGACTAAAAATTGACTCAGCAGCGCTGGAAAGGCCTGGTGTTTCTTTAACTGTTTCACAGCATCAGAACTTTTTTTTCTCTTATACAAGCCTCATTTTTAGCTACACAGAAAAAAACTGCCCGGGCATTTTTCCCCTAATACTGTGCAAAGCATGATGGGATTTCTGATGTTGTTGTTCTCGTTCTGCTGTTTTGGTGCATTTTTTTTACATTTTGAATTTGACATTTGAAGCCTAGCATGTGCAGCTGGGGGGGAGGGGGGGTTATCAGGACACAGGACAGTTGGAACTGTGTCTCCTGCTCCCTGTCACCTCCTTTCAACCAAAAAGATGGCTGCCCCCATGAGAAAGATGGCAGCCCCCATGAATCACAAACATTTGCCTGTTATTTTAAAACGAGGTGGGTAAGAGATTATATTACCTATCTATTCTTATTAACATAACTAATGGAACTTAATGACAGTATGTTTGTTTAGGCTGAAGTTCCCCTTTAAAGTCCCAGTAGCATTCTATGACCCACGTTCTATCTCCAGGACATATGAAGATGTATTTTGTCTCCGAATAATTTTATAAATAAACTGCTGAATAAAGCGGTGCACAATACTGCTGAAACACACTATTCTAATTTTCTCCTCAGTTTTTCTCTTAGGAGATATATTTTCATCTTCAGTTTAAAATAACTTTTTAGTACTATGCAACTGAAAAAGTTTCTAAAAATGCTATCAAAATTATTCTGAGTATTTTCCTGCTTGCTGATGGCTTACAAATCACTTTATTAATAGAGTATGAAAATATCACTTAGGAGAAAAGGGGAAATTAACTTGGGAGAGAGAAAACACTTAGAGGAACTGTAGTGAAAATAACATAATGAAAAAAAGTGCTTCATTTTTACAATAATTTATAAATGATTTAGTCAGCGTTTGCCGTTGTAAAATTTTTCCTCTCCCTGATTTAGTCTGAAATGTATCACATGTTGACATCTTTACTGCTGGCAGGTGATGTCTGTGGAAGGAGATGCTGCTTTTTTGGCAGTTGGAAACAGCTGTCATTTCCAACAAGGCTCCCACAGTCATTACCTAGGTGCTGACATCACACTGTGGGAGGGGTTTCACCACCATGCAGACAGACACTTTCAGACTTTAGTGTGCTTAGTGGCTAGATATTATTGTGAACTTTTTTCTTGTTTTAAAGAGAATCTGAAGCGAGTATAAAACTCGCTTCTTCTCTTATATTCATAGAGAATAGCCCCTGCTAAACCGCCGCTGTTGCGCCGCACAACGGGGGTCCCTTACCCCCCAAATCCCCCTCCGTCCTCGCCGGGGATCTCTTCCGCATTGAGGCATGGCTAACGGCTATAGCCCTGCCTCACGCGCGTCTGTCGGCGCGTATCTCCGCCTCTCCCCGCCCCTCTGTCTTCCTTCACTGAGAGGGGCGGGGGAGAGGCGGCGATGCGCCGCTGATAGACGCGCTGTGAGGCAGGGCTGCAGCTGTTAGCCCTGCCTCTAGGAGCAGCAAAATCTACGACCAATTTGGTCGTTGATTTTGCAGGCTGGGAATTGGGGGGTAAGGGACCCCCATTGTGCAGCGGGATAGCGGCGGTTTAGCAGGGGCACACATGCCCCTGCTGAATATAAGAGAAGAAGCGAGTTTTTTACTCGCTTCAGTGTCTCTTTAGAATGCAATAGCATTCCCTATGCTGCAATAGCAGCATAGGGGGCGATATACAGGCTGGGAACGCGAAGAATCACTCGCGTTCCCATGCCTGTCGGCCGGTGACGGAAGTGTTCGCCGGCGGGTCCTGGACCGTCGGAGCAGAGCTGCGAGGGCACCGATCGGCTGCAGGGGGCTGAGGGAAGCCCCGGGTGAGTAAATCTAATTTTTTTCCCCCTGACTTTAGGTTCACTTTAAATCTAAAATAAATTTTAACCCTGTGAATTAATACAAATTTTCCCTGATCTATGGTTTTACAGATATTTTAGTTGAATCGGTGTGATTTTGCCTTACTAAAGTTCCTTTTCCACATTAGGTGAGCCAACTACCTCTTAAACTTGAAACAGAAGTTTTGGAGAATGGGGAGAACTTCTCCGTAGGAGAACGGCAGTTGCTGTGTATTGCCCGTGCTTTGCTAAGACGTTGTAAGGTGAGATATAATTTAACTGGAGTAGATGTGTATTGCTTTCTTAATCCCGGAAATAACATATAAAGTATATAAAGGGTGCACAGTTTTGTAGTGCCTGGTACAGAACATTAAAGGGGCACTACAGCGGAAAACTGTAAAATTTAAAATATGTGCATATATAACATATATAAATAAGTACATTTTTCCAGAGTAAAATGAGACATATATTACTTTTCTCTTATAATGCTGTCACTTACAGTAGGCAGTAGAAATCTGACAGAAGTGACAGACTTTGGACTAGTCCATTTCTTCATAGGGGATTCTCAGCAAGGCTTTTATTATTTATAAAGATATTCCCTAAAAAGGATTTAAGCAATGATGCTGGCCGGCTTCCCTGCCCCCTACACAGTTTTTTTGGCAGTTGGACAGAGCAACTGCCATTCACTAAGTGCTTTTGAAAATAAATCTATCCCTGAGAATCCCCTATAAAGAGATGGACTAGTCCAAAACCTGTCACTTCTGTCAGATTTCTACTACCTACTGTAAGTGACAGAAACCTAGGAGAAAAGTAATGTATGGCTCATTTTACTCTGGAACAAAATGTACTACTCATTTGGATATGTTTGCACATATTTTAAATTTTACAGTTTTTCGCTGTAGTGCCCCTTTAAGTATATATGTAATTGTAGAATCACTGTTGTGTCCTAATAAGGGCAGATACTTTTTACCACAGAGTAGCACAAAATCTTAGGCATGCAAATGGATACTTACATTGGGAGGGAAAAACCTTTAGATTCTGGAAAGGCTCTTCCTATCCTCCACTGGCTCAATCCAGTGTTGGGACCCGACCCTTGAAGTGCAGCTGCATTGTGCCTGCACAGTAACAGGGATCCACTTGAGATCCAGTGGAAAAAGTCGAGCCTGGTCAGGTGCGTGCTACTGAGTAGGCGGCTCATGCTTGCACAGTAGCACGGACACTAACGGGCTTTGCTGTTTCTGCTGGAGCCCGAGCAGGTCTGTGCTAGTGCACTATGATGAACTGTCGACAAGCAATTTTTCAGGGGTCCCAGCACTGGAAGGTAAAGGAGGATGGGGGAAGCTTCTCCCTCCCACAGTGACTAACTGTAGGGGCACTTTTTTCCATATAGGTACAGTTTAGAATTTTTTAAACCAAAGTTCTTAGGCATGCATTCATGCAGGACTATAATGTTGTTGTTTTTTTGTGTTTTTTTTTTAAAGATTCTAATTCTTGATGAAGCCACAGCAGCTATGGACCCAGAGACTGACCTTTTGATCCAGGAAACTATCAGGGAGGCTTTTTCAGATTGCACAATGATTACTATTGCTCATCGACTCCACACTGTACTTGGGTCTGACCGTATAATGGTGCTAACACAGGGACAGGTATGTACAACAATGTCTGGTGCTAAATTCAATTTATGCAGGTTCGCCAATTAGTTTGTTTAAATTTATTGTACTGTAATTAACAAAACAGTAGAAAATACAGCATTTTACACTTCACAATTAGATTATCAGGTATGTGATAACTATCCAAAGCAGCAAGTGTCTTAAATGCCAGGCAATTAAACGCAATAAAAACTTGAAAATGACATCTACGTCATACAAGCATAAATTTCTTTATATTGTATCTGTCAAGCTGACACTATACTAGATTATACACATTGGGCCTAATTTGTGAAGG